>NC_141025.1:2780000-2782500 GCF_052040795.2 Danio rerio | reverse complement strand
AATCTGGGATCGCCACAGCGGAATGAACCGCCAACTTATCCAGCAAGTTTTTACGCAGCGAATGCCCTTCCAGCTGCAACCCATCTCTGGGAAACATCCACACACACTCATCCACTACGGACAATTTAGCCTACCCAATTCACCTGTGCCGCATGTCTCTGGACTGTGGGGGAAACTGGAGCACCCAGAGGAAACCCACGCGAAGGCAGGGAGAACATGCAAACTCCACACAGAAACGCCAACTGAGCCGAGGTTCGAACTAGCGACCTTCTTGCTGTGAGGCAACAGCACTACCTACTGCGCCACTGCCTCGCCAAGATCATGTACTGTTGAGGCTTTTTGGGCAAGAATATAGTTGTTTAAATTGTAATCACACAGTTTATTTATAAGGATAGAGTTTATAATAAGGATAGTAAATATTTATCATTTCTGAGATTCAGCGCATCTGCCTGCTATACTGAGCAAAGACAATTGAGGCTCTGCCACAAGATGTCGACAGAGACCGCATAACAAGCCCTTGGGGGAGAAAAACTTAAATAAATTTCTCATTACAGCTGAACAAATCATTATTAAACAGGAAAGTGACATTCTAAGTCGATCTCTCTCTTGTGTATGTTGTACTGCCGTATTTATACCATAGTAATCTGCTAGTGTTGGCTTTGCTTTGGCTTTTTCGGGGTTAATTATTGTGATCTCTCAATTGCAACAGAGAAACACTGGGAAATCTCTGTAGACTGATGGCATTTCATGCTGTTCAGCCTTATAATCTTAAAATGTGAGCAAAATCAGCTGTTTTGTCTTCACTTTAGACATTACGCTAGAGAATCACTCAAACACTATTATTTTTAAATATACATGATTATGCCGTCAAACTGGTGTATAAACACAATATCACACGAGTAGCAGTGAGATTTGGCTGTATATCGTCACTGGTGACACACAAAGCCAACGCACGCCCACCAGTGCTGATATACAGCCATATTGCACTGCTACTCGTGTGATATTGCTCATATATATATATATATATATATATATACATACATATATATATATATATATATATATATATATATATATATATATATATATACATATATATATATAAATAAATGTAAACTTTCATAGTTATACCTTTTTATTTTCATTTTAGATTTAGTTAGTTTGTTCTGTTCTTGCCATTTGTATTAATTTAAATTGTATTAATTGATACTTAAAGTTCTTTTTAATTTAGTACTTAAACTAAATAACAATGAAAAATGCAAGCAATGCCAAAATAAAACTAAATGTGTGTCTTTTAAAATGTTTGAGTAATGTTTTAAAATGTTCTTCTCTTACATCTGCATATTTTTACTTTCCATTTTTTAGTGTGGTTATAATCATTGCAGGTTTATTTAATTCACTTGTATTTCAGTTTGTTATTAGTTAGTACAAAACAATAATGAAAAATGAAAAGTGAGCCGAAATCAAACTACCGTGTCTTTTTTAACTCTCTGCTTTTCTTAAATCTGCATATTTTTACTTTTCAATTTTAATTCTAGTTTTTTTATTCTTTATTACAGCCATTTTGTTGTCTTATTGCCGTTTTTATGCTTATTTTAGCTTTACTTAATTTAGTTGTTTTACTTGAAACAAAAGTGAAAAATAAAAAGCAAGCCAAGATCAAATAGACACACACACGCGCACGCACACAGTTGAAGTCAGAATTATTTGAATTTTTTTTCTTTTTTAAATATTTCTCAAATGATGTTGTACAGATTCAGGAAATTTGCACAGTATGTCTGATGATAATATTTTTTCTTCTGGAGAAAGTCTTATTTGCTTTATTTAGGCTAGAATAAAAGCCGTTTAAAATATTTTAAAAGCCATTTTAAGGTCAATATTATTAACTCTTTTACGCTATATATTTTTCGATAGTCAACAGCAGTGGTTCTCAAACTTTTTTTCATCAAGTACCACCTCAGAAAACAATTGTCTCTCCAAGTACCACCATGCAGAGCAGTATTAAAATACAGTAGCGTAGTTGGCCTAGTAAAGCAGCTACAGCTTTGCACAGTTCAAAAAATGTGCCAGATTAATTCCTACTATTAAGAATATTTATTATTGTCAGCCACTTTAAACATTATAAATAGTCTGAACATTAACACTGGACTGTGCTTATTTGTAAAAAAAAAAAAAAAACATAAACAAAAAAACAAACAAACAAAAAAAAAACCTATAAAAATGTCAACATTTAAATTAAAATGTTCTTTTAAAAGTTAAAAATAGTAGGTTACTTTTCAAAATAATAATAATAATAATAATTTCTGGATCTCAGAAATATAGGCTATATGTCATCATATATTCATATATAAATCATTTTTGATAAATTTTGAAATATATGTAGCATGTACACATGACATTTTTGAGTCCTCCGCGTACCACTAGAAGGAAGCCCGCGTACCACTAGTGCTACACGTGCCACAGTTTGAGAACCACTGGTCAACAGAACAAACCATCGTTA
>NC_141025.1:2762500-2775000 GCF_052040795.2 Danio rerio | reverse complement strand
CACTTGTGCACTTACACACTTGAGCACTTACACACGTGTGTACTATGTTATATATTCACTCATGCAACATGCATTTATGCACCTAAACACTATGCACTTAAACATTTGTGCACTATGTACTATGTTTTGCACTTATTCACCCAAGCACTATATACTTAGCACTTAAACATTTATGCACTTCAACAATTGTGCACTTCAACACTTGTGCGCTATGTCCTGTTACGCACTTATGCACCTAAGCCCTATGCACTTAAACACTTGTGCACTTCAACACTTGTGCACTATACGCTGTTACGCACTTTGGCACTTAAACACTTGTGCACTATGTACTATGTTATGCACTTATTCACCAAAGCACTATATACTTATGCACTTAAACATTTATGCACTTAAACACTTGTGCACTATACACAGTGTTACGCACTTGTGCACTTAAACAATTGTGCACCATGTACTGTTACGCACTTATGCACCTAAGCACTATGCACTAAAACACTTGTGCACTATACACTATGTTATGCACTTATGCTACATGCACTAATGCACCTAAGCACTATGCACTTAAACACTTGTGCACTATACACTATGTTATGCACTTATGCTACATGCACTAATGCACCTAAGCACTATGCACTTAAACACTTGTGCACTATACACTATGTTATGCACTTATGCTACATGCACTAATGCACCTAAGCACTATGCACTTAAACACTTGTGCACTATGTTATGCACTTATGCTACATGCACGTATGCACCTAAGCACTATGCACTTAAACACTATATAATTATGCACTTAAACACTTACGCACTGACTCATGCATTTACTTATGCACTTAAACACGCATTTACACACTTATGCACTATGCACATAAACACTTATGCACTTACGCACTTAACCACTTACAAGCTTATGCACTATGCACTTAAATACTTGTACACTTACACACTTAAACACACTCTTATGCACTTACACACTTATGCACTACACACTTAAACAATTATGCACTTAAACATTTAAACACTTACACACTTGTGCACTTAAACACTTATGCACTTACGCACTTATGCACTACACACTGATGCACTACACACTTAAACAATTATGCACTTACACATTTAAACACTTACGCACTTACATTTGTGCACTTAAAACACTTATGCACTTAAACACTTATGCACTACACACTTAAACAATTATGCACTTAAACATTTAAACACTTACACACTTGTGCACTTAAACACTTATGCACTTACGCACTTATGCACTTACACACTGATGCACTACACACTTAAACAATTATGCACTTACACATTTAAACACTTACGCACTTACATTTGTGCACTTAAAACACTTATGCACTTACACACTTATGCACTACACACTTAAACAATTATGCACTTACTAGGGCTGTAACGATACACGATATAAAATCGAAATCGCGACACTCAGATCTACGATCCTGTGTCGCGGTGTGACAAGGGAGAATCACGACACACCCCGTGACTACCTTTCCAATAACGTCACGCGTGCCTGCAAAAGTTGAGCTAATTAACACTTTTTTTCGTTCGACATTACAAGCACTGCTCCGTTTAAGCCCTCCAATATTTAGCCGGGAGAGCTTGCACGGAGCTCTTAGTAAAGGACCGTCTGAATGTGTCAAGAATATCAAAAACAAAACCAACTTAACCCCGCTTGACAACCGACAACGGCAGAAACATTGCCAATGCTGTCAAAGCGGCCGGATTTTCAGCGCATATACGATGATTTGCTCACACTGTTAATGTGGCTGCGCAGAGAGGGATGGGCGTTCACCAGATGTGAGGTAACAGCGCAAACTTTTCTGTAACTGTGCTGTGCGCTTTCTGTTTGAACCTTTGAGAGTGCTGACTGACAGGTTCGCGATGCGTGAGGTCAGAAAACACGCAGAAGCTTTAAGTTAAGATGAACACAGTTTCTATAGTTATACTTTATTTAGAGATAAAGTATGGCTCTGCATATAATCACTCTATCTTGCTGGAGTTTATAGCCGTTTCGCTTTACTTCAGGACACATTAATGCCGCTCTGAAGGTCTAATCGTTGTTTTAAGTTATCCAGAGCTGTATGAATATACAAATCTTGAATATCACAATAGTATTAAATATTACAATTGTAACAACACAGACAGCAACACTTTTGCACAATCGATACCCAGCTGATTCAGTCGTTTATAAGAGGACCGCGCCTCTTCTTTTTTCCTTGTCAACAAAGGCAGTGAGGTGCGCCTCGTTTTCGGCCCCTTGTTTAACTGCAAGGCATACTTAATTTGCGGGACGATAACGGTTAACCCGTGCCTACAGACACATTTGCCAAAGAAGCAAAATGGAAGAATATTGCTGTTTGATACAGACGTGTTGATGCTTAACCAGCGCTTATGTTGACCTGGATCTGCGTAATAAACGCAACAAATAGGCTTTACTTTTTATTTTACAGCTTAAAGCATGTACGCAGATTAATGCAATATCATATTTAAACAACAAAACTGTTTACAAAAAGTCTACATATGTGCGCGTTGTTGCTGTCTTTTCATTACGCAGCGCGCACTTAACCGCGAGGGAGAGAAAGGAAACCATAGGCTATATCAGGACATATTCTTTAAAATAATGATTTCTATTAAAAATGTAAAAGGTTTTGTGATTATAATAATAACAGCGGGGCATTAAATAAATGCATATTTTCCTTGAAGCGGGCAATTTGAGGAAGTCAGCTATTTTTATTTGACGGAAGAAAAAAACATATGATTGGAAAAAAAGCCTATGCCGGTTATTAAAAAGAATCAGTCAGTATTTTCGTTTTGTAAAATAAATTAATTATTTAAGTGAAAATAATTTAGGGCAGTCCTATTTATTTTATTCATTTTATTTAGATTATTCTGCTCTTCTGTGCTAAACACTGCAGGTGCGTGAAGATGCTCTGTTGTTCTGTTCCGCTATTAATATGCTAACATATAAAAATAAATCAGTATTTTAAAATGCAATATTTAATGTGTCAGACACAAAATAGACACGTCAATTTGTTTAATATAAAATTAATAGTAATCTGACCAGTTCACCGGTAATAACCGATTAATGAGCGGCGTTTGTCGGTTAGCAAAATTAACCGAAATGAGCATCCCTAGTAGCCATTTAATTTACTTTTTCTATGTAAGAGAACTTGATTGAAAAATAATTTTCAACATGCTTGAACCATCTAAACAATGCAGTTTAGTTCTGTTTGGTTTTTCAACAGTATTTTGTTACAAAAGAAAACAGAAGTGATATAGCTTTGGCTATTTATTTATTTTATATATGGCTATTTATATTGTTAATAATTTGCATAGTTAATATTGTTCTTTGATGTTTAGTTTCTAAAGATTTTTCAAATGTTATTTAATAAAAAATAGTTTTAAAAATCTTTTTTTCCCACCCTACACGAAAAAAAAAAAAATCGTGATACGAACCGAATCGTGGGTTTGGTGTATCGTTACAGCCCTAGCACTTACACATTTAAACACGTACGCACCTACACACTTGTGCACTTAAACACTTATGCACTTAAACACTTATGCACTACACACTTAAACAATTATGCACTTAAACATTTAAACACTTACACACTTGTGCACTTAAACACTTATGCACTTACGCACTTATGCACTACACACTGATGCACTACACACTTAAACAATTATGCACTTACACATTTAAACACTTACGCACTTACACTTGTGCACTTATAACACTTATGCACTTACACACTTATGCACTACACACTTATGCACTTACACATTTAAACACTTGTGCACTTAAACACTTATGCACTTACACACTTATGCACTACACACTTAAACAATTATGCACTTACACATTTAAACACTTATGCACTTACACACTTATGCACTTAAACACTTATGAACTATGTTAAGCACTTATGCACCAAAGCACTATACACTTAAACACTATTCACTTATGCACATTTACACTTATGAACTTGAACACTTGTGCATTTATACACCATAAATTTAGCACCAAATAGCTCCTCCCATTAACCAATAGCTACTCCCATTTATAAATAGCCCCTCCCTTTCCACTCAAAGCGTTGCTTGCATTAAGTGTTCAGCATTACACATTCACGTTTAACACCAGAATAAGTGCATCATCCGGGAATGTAAAGTGCACTTATTTATTTATTTTATTAATTTTCAGAGTGAATGCACTACTTACACTATGAAATGGCGTATAACAGTGCATGATTTGCGATGCATCTAATGTCAAACGTAGACCTGCGCACCTTGTTCCCGCTGACTTTCTTGAAGGCCCTGTAGATGTTGAGGAGAGTGATGTGGTCGCCTTCGCTGGAGATGAACTTCTTGCGGACGGAGATGACCTCGTCTCTGCGGGCCGGAGGATTGTAGAGCACAGAGTCCACAGACAGCAGAGAGATGATGGTCAGAATCTCCTCAGTGCAGGAGAAATCGGGAGAGATCAGGAGAGTCTGCGCACATAGAGGAGAGTCAGATTAAAGTACACATGGCATCAAATTCACCATATTGATTTTGTCAGCTCACATTGCTATTTTTTTTGCTGAACATTTCAACTGTGCATGTCATTAAGCAAAAAATAAGTTGTTTGCCCTCGTAATTTTAAATTGAAATCTGAAAATGCACTTCAGTTTTCAGCCTAATTCTCAGATTAGGTCTGTCTGAGGTATTGGGAGGGGCTAACATACTTAACCACGCCCATCCAGCTGTCATCGCTATGACATCAAACAGAAATGAGGAGGAGGAGGAGTCTGTTAGGTTGTAATAAAGCTGCGGTCACACTAGTGTTTGTGTGTGTGAAATTCTGTTGTACGGCACTGTGGAAAGGGGGGTAATCAAGATTATTAGGCATTAAAAAAAGCCAGCGATTGCTCCATGTTTTAAATTTCTGTCCAGAGAGGTCATGTTTTGATCCTCGATTGGTCTCACGCAGTCAAGTGATGCGTCTTCGCAGGTCAGAGTTCACCAAGCTTGAACTTTGCACCGCAGCAACCTGCGAAACCTGACGCATGACCCTGCGTTTCAGGTCTGACGCATTTGCGAGCGTATGAATGGAAGTCTATGGGAGGAAAAGCCCAGTGACCGCAGCTTTACTCTCCACAAACCCTTTACCCCATCTTTTCTGAATGAAACGCCTACTTTACTACAGCCAATCAGCTCACAGTAGAAAAAACAAGCCACGCCCACTGCTTTTTCATTCAATATTCCATTTCTCTAGGGGCTGCGTCACAATACAGAAAAGAAAAACAATCACAGCTTCCGGTTCATGCAGAAATCAAAACTTGAACTGTTAGTTTGCTATGAGGGAATGATGTGCAAAGAGAAAGCCCCGCCCCTACTCAATATTCAGTTTTAACAAATGTGCTTAAACTAATGTGCTTTGTGTTAAAGAGCCCATATTGAGGGTTTTTGAAAATTCTCCTCCATGTAGTGTGTAACACAGCTCTAAGTGAAGTGAAGTATCCAGCTAAGGCTTAAATCTGTTAGTGTACAGTGTTTAAAACGGTTGATTCATCTATAAAAGAGTCGACTCATAGTGCTTTAAACGAGTCGCCTTGATACCGAGTCATTAGGTGTTTCGCCATGATGTACGAACGAAACCAAGTTATTCACGTGCACGCGCAAACCCGGGAGATTTCAAACCTGAGGCCCCGCCCTCTGACGCAGAAACCCACACACACACACACAAACACACACACACACAAACATGCCGGTCGATTGAAGTCACACTGCAGATGGATATATTGAGTCTCTACCCAAAGATGAAACATCAGCATTATAACCAAGCAGTTGGAAACTACTGGAAACTACATGCTACAAAGAATACTTCATCAGCGTTTGTTAAAGGAAGGATCAGTAAAGAGTAACTTACTGCTGGACATGTCAGGATGGGTTTCCACCTCCATTTCTCAAGTGTAAGTACGTGCCATTAAAGTTGCCTCGTTGACTCTAGCTTGCAAATGTATTTAGCTGTGATTTGTTTCTTGTAACCGCGTGTACTGTATCAGGTTAACTCGCTATATTCTCATATCGGGTGCAAAGCCACGTTAAAAATGCGACGCGTGCTGCTTTGTTTACGGAGCTCCGTGGAGGAGGGTAGCGTGTGTATGTGTGTGTGTGTGTGTGTGCGTGTGTGTGTGCGCGCGCGCTGTCGTCTGGAGGTGTGTGTGTGTTTGTGTGTGTGCGTGCGTGCGTCGTCCTGAGCGCGCGCAAGGACATGGGCAATATGTGTGTGTGTCTGTGAAAAGAGCAGAGTGAGAAGCTAGAAGATCTCCTCAACTGTTTTTGGAGTTTTTGCTCAATAAAATAGTCAGTCGTCTGAATTTTCAAGTCCATAGTCTGTATTTACATTGACCCACTGGCAGCAAAAATCCACGCCTACACTATCGACCGTGTATGAACTGTGATTACTTTTATATTGCTGATTAGCTGTTGGGCATTTCACTCTCTGACTGAAGGCAGTCGACCAATCGCGACAGACTGTCATCGGTCCAATCAGCGCAGATTAGCTTCGCGCTAGGGAGGGGTTTGGGAACAAATGAATCACTGGACGATTCATACGGGAGTCGCTGGGATAATTAGGCAAAAATAAATGCAGATTATAAGAACATGAAAGTGTTTTTTGACCTTGCATGCATATTAGACTGTTGTTGGAGACCCTTACAACCAAGATATGACCCTATTTCATGTATAATATGGGCTCTTTAAAGAACAAAAAAAAAAAAACAGCGGCACTGACTTTAGACCAATTTTTAGTCGCGCCTTAAGCCTAGTTCACACTACAGGATTTTAAACATCAGCAGATCGCTGTGCTGTTCACACTACATGACTTGACTTTGTGTCTTTTAATCTCTGTGGTGTTCACACTACGCAACACTCCGTGAACGATCCACAAGAGGGGGGTCACACACTACATGATCTGACAACAACTCATTCCCCATCAGCTCATTCAAGCTACCAAACCACAGCCAATGAAATTTTGAGGGAGGAGTCGTCAGAAAAAGCTGAACACTATTGGCTGCTTGTGTGGTGATGACATCACTGACAGCGTTTCAAGCTTTGGAGAAAGCATTTAAAAACATCGTCAAATCAGCTGATTTATCAGCGGATTAATCACTCATCTGCAGGCTCCAGTGGATAGATACACAGAGAATTTTTAATTTTTGTAATTTTATAACTCTTTGAAATAAAACTAACATATTTATAACACCCTGCCGTTTTCTAACTATCAGTGTATTTCTTTCTGACATTGTTATTTTTTTTATTACAAAACAGTAAAGAACTGAGCATTTCTGCCTTAAATTACCATATATAGTCAAAATGACTGCATGCATGTCTGATACTTTTCACTGTGACTTTAAATATGTGTGCATTTTCTTGCCTGGCAACTTCCTGCTAACATAAACAAAACTTTCTGATGGCAAAAACATCAATTTACTTCAGATATTTTTCAAAACAGCATATTCTGTGCAGTGAAATAGCTCCTGTTTCAAAGTGAAAATGAAAGCCAAGACCTTTAAGTGTTTTAGTATCTTAACTACATATTTATAGGCTGTATTACCAAAAAAATATTATATTTTTAGGGTAATGGTGTCATTAAATATGATGCCAGACATTCAAAGCTTAATTTTAATATCTCAATAATAGCTTTGAATGTAAATATGTTGTGACAATATGGCGTTTCATATGAGAACGGTCAGAATGAGC
Source organism: Danio rerio (assembly GCF_052040795.2). Taxonomy (NCBI): domain Eukaryota; kingdom Metazoa; phylum Chordata; class Actinopteri; order Cypriniformes; family Danionidae; genus Danio; species Danio rerio. Next base: position 2,767,233 of record NC_141025.1, on the reverse strand, counting down.
AGTATGGTAATTCTAATAGTTACAGAATTCTAGTTCCACTGTTAATATATCCTCCTCTCATGTCTGTGCTAACGCAGAATGAAGCGAGTGCACCGATGCCCATTCTGACCAATCACAGATGTTTCTGCTGAGCCCCTGAACTCACAGGCATTCAGCTCATGCTGATATGCTCTCTCATTGGCTGCAGCTCGTCACTACATCTGACCACACGTGGGGTTGAGTCGGCCGACTGCTCTGGAATATTCAGCATGCTGAATGTTGGATTTCTGTCTGCGAGGTGTCGGCGACGCGTCAGCGAGCCTCGTTGATGCGTTGCTCAGTAGTTCACACATAAAGAGCGGCGAGCGCCGAGCACCCGCAGATTTCTTCCCGATCACAGCCCGATCTGTCGGCGAGCTCGTTAACTTCCAAATCGGGCTCAAATCAGGCTTCAAATCCTCTACTGTGAACTAGGCATTAAAGGGTCACAAAACACCAGAACACACGTGTTGAGCTGTTGACAGTGGTATATGTGTCCCACACTGCTAAAAACACTATTAGGACACATATATCTCACTAAAAAGTGAAAATTGGTAGTTTTTGCGTTATTTCAAGCAAATTCATGCTTCCAGTCTGAAATGAATTTTTGAAGCTGCGTCACGGCCATGAGATCTTAGCATGTATTCCAGCGTGCAGACTGGACATGTGTACCTGGGAGTCCCGTATTACGTCTCTGAGTGTGCTGCATTCATTCATGAGTAAGGCTTGGTTCAAACCAATCAGCGCGCTCCATTATGTATGCGCTGCAACTTCATTAATATGCATGCTAGCTTTCTTAGACTGTACCTGAAACAGTGTTCAGACGGCAGAGAGACGACACACGTCATGTTGCCGAAAGTTGTGGGAAAAGAATAAGAATTGTTTGGAGATACGGGTCGCCAGTGTTGCTTTCATCATGTGAAGGTTTTGTTTCATTTTCTCTCTATGAGACGCTGCTGGACTTGCGTGTGGATCAGTGCTCACGACACGAGAGCTTTTCTCATCAATAGTGAGATCCGGATTTGCTGCTCGTCTCCTTTAAAAAAGACGCAGCTCCAGTATGTGCTGATTGTCCTGTCTACAAATTCGGTAAGTGTGTGTGATCAGCGCCCTTTCTGTGTTCATTCAGATGGCAAAGTTATAGTTGGTATGGTCAGCAGAACTCTTTCAGTGTTTACAGACAGACCTTAGTCAAGATGATTTCTAAGTTACTCAGTTTACAGTACGTTAATATCACTGCGATATTGAAAGATCAGCTGTAAATGCTGCTCTCTGTGTGTAAACACGTGAACACTGTAAGCAAACTTTTGCCGACCGTCGTGTTGAATTTTTGCCGCATTTTGTGACAGGATAGTCCACACACACACGGCTTTCTGACCTCCTGAGTGCATCTGAGTTACAGAGAAATGCAGAGGCTTTTTCTCTTAAAGGACGTGCGGTATCAAACATTTCACCCTCATTAAACACACTGTCTTTCTGCGTGTGTGTTTGTGTGTGTGTGTTTGTTTTTCCTCTGTCCTCAGTGCGTGCCCAAATGGCAACTCCCATTTTTATTCAAACCCTGCCCATTTTCCCTCCCCCGACACTCCCACCCAAACAGAGCTAGACACGCCCACTTTCCTGACTTTTTCCAAACTAGAGGTGTGAAAACACCCTGCTGAAACGGGGGGTTTCATGGCCCTTTAAAGTCTTATTGGAACACGCCCATCTTATAGTTAGTTTGCTATGATGCACAAAAAATAAGCTCCGCCCCTACTTAATATTCAGTTTGAGTTGGACGTGTATCAACATACTGAATGAAAAGTCTCTGCTGCTGCTGGTTCCTGCAGACTCTAGGTGTTTCTTACTTTAGAGAATCGAGGCTCCAGAGGGAAACAGGCCATTTTCTTGCCCAGCGGCGTTAAAGAAACATGATCATCTTTCCTGTCGACGGCTCCGAGGATACAGAGCTGCTCCACTGCCGTCCGCATCGACTCTGACGCAGGAAACAAACAAGCAATTATTTCCATACAACATACAGCTGCATCCCAAAGGTTACAATGCAAAGGGGTAGTTCAGCCAAAAATGCAAATCCAGCATCATTTACTTGTTCAAAACCTTTCTTTATTCTGCTGAACACAAAAGAGGATATTTAAAAAAATGTTGGAAACCTGTAACCATTGACTTCAATAGTATTTGTCTGTCCTGCTATGGAAGTCAATGGTTACAGGTTTTAGCCCTTTCTAAATATCATCTTTTGCGTTCAGAATAACGCACTCCCACTTAATCTAACACTCCACAGAATAAAGAAACTTATACACCACTTGAGGAAGAATAAATAGTGAAACATTGAACATTTTTAGGTGAACTATCCCTTTAAATGAAGCAGTGCATTGATCTGGTATGTATAACGATGTGTTTTGAGTCTCACCAGGCGACGGTTTGGACACAAAATCAAAGTTGAGGACGTCAGGAACACCCAGAGCCAGGAGCTGCAGGACCACACTGGCCAGATTACACCTGCAGACACACAGAGAATACAGCTGACAAACACAGCTGCATACAGCCTGCGGGACCCTACACAATTCAACACATTTACAATGTTAAACCCTTTAAAGCTGTGTTCACACCAGACGCGGAATGTGCTTTTCGCGCGTAAATTGCTGCGTGACCATTTGAGGTTACTCGCTTCATTCGCGCATCAAATCCGCTTTATTCGCGTGTCAAATTCACTTCAGAACAGACGCGGATTCACTTGATCCTCAGGGCTTCTGTCTGCCCGGTGACTGTAGCTTCATTGCTAAATGGCTAACTTGGATTTTGTGAAGAAAATAACAGTGTTTATGTGCTTTATGAAGGCTGAAAAACAGCATCGATATATTTAGGGTCGTGTCTGAGTCCACTACATGCTTTCAGATGTGCATCCAGCTCTGTGAGGTCATAAACTCCTCCAGAAACTGAACCTGGATGACGGAGGCTTTCAGCGGTGCTTCTGACTGAGCCCAGCCCAGTTTGATGAACTTCTTGTCGGTGTCGGCTGGAGGATTTGCCCCAGAACACTGACAACAGGAGATACATCACAATCACACCCCCACAAGAGCAAGCTCCTGATTGGTTAACGCGGCGCGAATGTCTGCTGAAGTTCAGATTTTCGAACTCGTGAGATTCGCGCGAAACGCTCGTCAAACGCTCAATTCGCGCCGCGCTATTCACGCGTATCGTGCTTTTCGCACCGTGCAATTTGCGTCATTCGCGCTGCGCCATTCGCGCGTATCGCGCCACAGGATGTCTATTTGCGCGTTTGCATTGATTTAACATGTAAATCATCTGGTGTGAACGCAGCATAACTCTACAACTAGCAACACTCATTCTGACACTATTAAAATGTATAATTAACAAGATAAAATCAACCCTACATTAAACAAATATCACCCTGACATTTCCCTATATGTGTTTTTTTAGCATTGTTTTTATCAAAACATGCTAACAAGCTCTTAAATAAACTCACCGGCCACTTTATTAGGTACACCTTATTAGTACCTGATTGGCCCCCTTTTGCCTTCAGATCTGCCTTAATCCTTCATGGCGTAGATTCAACAAGCTACTGGAAATATCCCTTAGAGATTTTGCTCCATATTGTCATGATAGCATCACACAGTTGCTGCAGATTTGTCGGCTGCACATCCATGATGCCAATCTCCCGTTCCACCACATCCCAAAGCTGCTCTATTGGATTGAGCTCTGGTGACTGTGGAGGCCATTTGAGTACAGTGAACTCATCGTCATGTTCAAGAAACCAGTCTGAGATGATTGAGCTTTATGACATGCTGCGTTATCCTGCTGGAAGTAGCCATCAGAAGATGGAGACACTGTGCTCATAAAGGGATGGACATGGTCAGCAGCAATACTCAGGCATTTGCGCCCACAGAACTGCCGCTCACTGGATATTTCCTCTTTGTCGGAGCATTCTCTGTAAACCCTAGAGATGGTTGTGCGTGAAAATCCCAGTAGATCAGCAGTTTCTGAAATACTCAGAGCAGCCCGTCTGACACCAACCATGCCACGTTCAAAGTCACTTAAATCCCCTTTCTTCCCCATTCAGATGCTCGCTTTGACCTGCAGCAGATCCTCTTGACCATGTCTACATGCCTAAATGCACTGAGCTGCTGCCATCTGATTGGCTGATTAGACGAGTAGTTGGACAGGTGTACCTAATAAAGTGGCCAGTGCGTGTATGTAGTTTTTCTTTCTCAAAAAAAGTACATACTTCCAGGACGTAGTATAAGTAGGTGATTTGGGGCGCAGCAAAACTGATGTGCAGACCTTGGTCCAGTCACTCGTACACATTTAAAGTGTGTATTAAAGCAGAGGAGTGTGTGTCTGTGTGTGTGTGTGTGTGTGTGTGTGTGTGTGTGTGAGGATCTGCTGTACCTCTGGATCTCTGGAACGGTCATGTTGGCGAGATTCTCGAACTCGTCTTCAGTGTAGAGACGATAACAGGATCCGGCGTCTTCTCTACCGGCTCGACCTGCACGCTGCCATGCCTGAGCCTTAGACACACGCTGCACCGCCAGCACCTCCAGACCACTGTCTGAACACACACACACACACGCACATCATTACCTACAGCAGACATATAGACACACACACGCAGACTGCACTGTCTGAACACACACACACATTATTACCTACAGCAGACATATAGACACACACACACACGCACATTATTACCTACA
>NC_141025.1:2660000-2757500 GCF_052040795.2 Danio rerio | reverse complement strand
CTCTTACTAGGCTTTCTAGAAACATCCTCGCAGGTGTGTTGAAGCAACATGGAGCTAAAATCTGCAGGACACCGGCCCTCCAGGAATGAGTTTGGACACCCCTGGTGTAGGGCCTCCCCAATACAACATGAGATGGTCTTGGGAATGACAGACACCAGTCCTGCACAGCGGCCAGAGGGATTCTTCTTCAGAATAGTGTTCAGGTCACTACATGATGCTGCTGGAGGAAAACCTTTCCTGATTCGCTCCTCCAAAACACCCCAAAGTGCTTAATAATGTTTGAATCCGAGTACTGTGCAGGCCATGGGAGATGTTCATGTTCATAAAATCACTCTGTCACCAGTCTTGCTGTGTGTATTGCTGCATTGTCATCCTGATACACGCCACCACCTTCAGGATATAATGTTTGACCCACTGGGTGCTCAATGGTCCTCCTGAATGGTTCAGTCATCCCTGGCAGTTACCCAGCACCCATCAAGCACCAGTATTGGGGAATACTAGGGAATGCCATGATATCCACAGCCATATCATCCTGCAGCCCAAGACTGGTTACTCACTGAAGCTAAGCAGGGCTGAGCCTGGTCAGTACCTGGATGGGAGATCACTTGGGAACACTAGGTTGCTGTTGGAAGTGGTGTTATTGAGACATGTAGTATGTGTGAGTCCTAATGCCCCAGTAAAAGTGAAGGGGACACTACACTGTCAGTGGGCGTTGTCTTTCAAGTGAGATGTTAAATCGAGGTCCTGACTCTCTGTGGTCATTAAAATCTCGAAAAGAGTAGAGTGTAACCCCGGTGTCCTGGCCAAAGTCCCTCTATCGGCCCTTGTGATCATGACCTCCCAATCATCCCCTTCCACCAAATTGGCTCTATCACTGTCTCTCCACTCCACCAATAGCTGGTGTGTGGTGAGTGCACTGGCGCCGTTGTCCTGTGGCAGCCGTTGCATCATCCAAGTGGATGCTGCACACTGGTGGTGGTGTGGAGAGACCCCCCTCATGATTGTGAAGCGCTTTGGGTGTATGGCCATACACAATAAATGCACTATATGAACACACATTACATTACATTACATGATACTGAGCCCAAACCATCACTGATCCACCCCCATGCTTCACTCTGGGCATCAGCAGTCTGAGTGCTTCTTTGGGGCCTCTCCACACCGTAACTCTCTCAGATGTGGGAAAGACAGTGAAGGTGGAGTAATCAGAGAACAATACATGTTTCACATTGTCCACAGCCCAAGATTTTCACTACTGGCACCATTGAAACTGAGACACAATTAGTTAACTATCTTAATGGTTCAAAGATTGACTAATATTAACAAAGTAACTGTGATAAAGCTGTTTTTTTTTACTAATAATTTTAATGCATTAACTAACATTCACTAATGAGACTTTATAGTATTTTAAGTGTTTATAATCCTTTTGTAATTGAAATATTTGTTTACTCTGAACATGTATATACAATAAGCAATACACATTAATATACCAGTGATGCTGCGTTCACACCAGATGCGAAACGCACGTCAAGCGCAAGTGATTTACATGTTAAGTCAATTCAAACGTGCGAATAGACATCCTGTGGCGCAATACGCGCGAATGGCGCGGTGCGAATAGCGCGATATGCGCAAATAGCGCGATATGCACGAATGGCGGGGGCGAATTGAGCGTTTTGAGCGTTTGACGTGCTTATAACGTGCGTTTCACGCGAATCTCTCGAGTTCGAAAATCTGAACTTCTGCGGACATTCGCGCCGCGTTAACCAATCAGAAGCTTGCTCTTGTAGGGGCGTGATTGTGACGTAGAACCTGTTGATGGTGTCCCGGAGGAAATCGTCCAGGCGACACCGACAACAAGTCATCAAACTGGGCTGGGCTCAGTCAGAAGCACCGCTGAAAGTCTCCGTGATCCAGGTTCAGTTCTGGAGGAGTTTATGACCTCACAGAGCTGGATGCACCTCTGAAAGCATGTAGTGGACTCAGACACGACCCTAAACATATCGATGCTGTTTTTCAGCCTTCATAAAGCACATAAACACTGTTATTTCCTTCATGAAATCCATGTTAGCCTTTTAGCAACGAAGCTACAGTCACCGGGCAGACAGAAGCCCTGAGGATCAAGTGAATCAGCGTCTGTTCTGAAGTGAATTTGACGCGCGAATGAAGTGGATTGAAGCGAGTAAACTCAAATGTTTACACGGCTATTTACGCGCGAATATCACGATTTATCCGCGCGTTCCGCGTCTGGTGTGAACACAGCATTAAAGGGGACCTATTGTGTAAAAATCACTAATATAAAGGGTTTAAACACACTTGTGTGTCAACAGTGTGTGAATACAATCAGCTTTAATGGTAGAAATGTATTAATTGTATTATTTATAATCAGACTTGATGAAGACACTCTGCAGAAACACTTTGATTGACAATTTGTACGTGTCATCAGAGGGGGAAAGCCCCGCCCACTAGTGCCCATCTCTCCCTCATTGGCATAGGACGTTAGTCTTGTTTTCGAATCTGCCACTATGCTGACACGCAAGTATTTTTAGCTCCGCCCCCTTTTAAAAAGAGAACAATCTCATTTGAATTTAAAGCGACAGTCACCAAAACACCACAATTAGGATCAAAACCTAAAAGGGTCAGTTTCGGAGAGATGGAAAACAAAATTCATGTCATATCTTGAGCTGAAACTTCACTACACACTCTAGGAATATCAAAGACTTGTTAAAATGAACATAACGCCCCATTCACTCGGGGCTTCAGCATTAACGCTTGACTGAAGGCGTGTCTGAAGTTGGGGCTGACGCAATCATCATAGCAGCATCAGCCAATGAAATTCAGTCAGCAATAGGCCACTGTCTAGCTGGTGTATTTGCATACAGCGATCTGATTGGCTGACGCTTCCATAGCTGCTTGAAAAGTTGAGCAATCCCGACTTCTGCAGCGAGCAACGCCTCTGAAGCGGCACAAACGGATCCACAATACAGTTCGGCAATGCCTGATGTCACCCATTCAACGTGACTAGGGAGCGTTGAAGCTGATGCCTCGTGTGAATGGAGCGTAATAGGTCCTGTTTAAAGTAACTTATTTTTGTAGCCGTGTTTAAATATTGTATACTATAATAAAAGCTTCATCGTTTAACTACAAGAGAATTTGAAACAGTCATAAGCCTATTGAAATGTCAGTGTTTCCAGCATCATTCAGCGCTAGTGTAATGAGTAATAAACACACCAGTTTCCCCAGCTGCACTTTCTTCTCTTCAGCCACTCGACCGGCCAGGGATATGGCAGCGACCCGGCGGGGCTGAGTGATGGCGATGATGCCCTGCCGGCCGATGCCCGCCTCATACAGGTACTGCGGGATCTGAGTGGTTTTACCGGAGCCTGTCTCACCTGAAACAACACAACATATACAGCTGAAGTCAGAATTATTAGCCCCCTGAATTATTCGCCCCCCTATTTATTTTCTCCCCAATTTCTGTTTAACGGAGAGCAGATTTTTCCAACACATTTCTAATCATAATAGTTTTAATAACTCATCTCTAATAACAGAATTATTTTATCTTTGCCATGATGACAGTAAATAATATTAGACTAGATATTCTTCAAGACACTTCTATACAGCTTAAAGTGACATTAAAAGGCTTAAACTAGGTTAATTAGGGTAAAGTTAGGGTAATTAGGCAAGTTACTGTATAACAGTGGTTTGTTCTGATCACCATCTATACTATAGTAAAGTGTATTATACTGTATATATTACACTGTGGAGCTGTCTGATCACCATCTATACTATAGTAAAGTGTATTATACTGTATATATTACACTGTGGAGCTGTCTGATCACCATCTATACTATAGTAAAGTGTATTATACTGTATATATTACACTGTGGAGCTGTCTGATCACCATCCATACTATAGTAAAGTGTATTATACTGTATATATTACACTGTGGAGCTGTCTGATCACCATCCATACTATAGTAAAGTGTATTATACTGTATATATTACACTGTGGAGCTGTCTGATCACCATCATACTATAGTAAAGTGTATTATACTGTATATATTACACTGTGGAGCTGTCTGATCACCATCTATACTATAGTAAAGTGTATTATACTGTATATATTACACTGTGGAGCTGTCTGATCACCATCATACTATAGTAAAGTGTATTATACTGTATATATTACACTGTGGAGCTGTCTGATCACCATCATACTATAGTAAAGTGTATTATACTGTATATATTACACTGTGGAGCTGTCTGATCACCATCATACTATAGTAAAGTGTATTATACTGTATATATTACACTGTGGAGCTGTCTGATCACCATCCATACTGTAGTAAAGTGTATTATACTGTATATATTACACTGTGGAGCTGTCTGATCACCATTATACTATAGTAAAGTGTATTATACTGTATATATTACACTGCTGAGCTGTCTGATCACCATCATACTATAGTAAAGTGTATTATACTGTATATATTACACTGTGGAGCTGTCTGATCACCATTATACTATAGTAAAGTGTGTTATACTGTATATATTACACTGTGGAGCTGTCTGATCACCATCATACTATAGTAAAGTGTGTTATACAGTATATGTTACACTGTGGAGCTGTCTGATCACCATCATACTATAGTAAAGTGTATTATACTGTATATATTACACTGTGGAGCTGTCTGATCACCATCTATACTATAGTAAAGTGTATTATACTGTATATATTACACTGCTGAGCTGTCTGATCACCATCCATACTATAGTAAAGTGTATTATACTGTATATATTACACTGTGGAGCTGTCTGATCACCATCTATACTATAGTAAAGTGTATTATACTGTATATATTACACTGTGGAGCTGTCTGATCACCATCATACTATAGTAAAGTGTATTATACTGTATATATTACACTGCTGAGCTGTCTGATCACCATCCATACTATAGTAAAGTGTGTTATACTGTATATATTACACTGTGGAGCTGTCTGATCACCATCCATACTATAGTAAAGTGTATTATGCTGTATATATTACACTGTGGAGCTGTCTGATCACCATCATACTATAGTAAAGTGTATTATACTGTATATATTACACTGCTGAGCTGTCTGATCACCATCATACTATAGTAAAGTGTATTATACTGTATATATTACACTGCTGAGCTGTCTGATCACCATCATACTATAGTAAAGTGTATTATACTGTATATATTACACTGCTGAGCTGTCTGATCACCATCATACTATAGTAAAGTGTATTATACTGTATATATTACACTGCTGAGCTGTCTGATCACCATCCATACTATAGTAAAGTGTATTATGCTGTATATATTACACTGTGGAGCTGTCTGATCACCATCATACTATAGTAAAGTGTGTTATACTGTATATATTACACTGTGGAGCTGTCTGATCACCATTTATACTATAGTAAAGTGTGTTATGCTGTATATATTACACTGTGGAGCTGTCTGATCACCATCCATACTATAGTAAAGTGTGTTTTACTGTATATATTACACTGTGGAGCTGTCTGATCACCATCTATACTATAGTAAAGTGTGTTATACTGTATATAGTACACTGTGGAGCTGTCTGATCACCATCCATACTATAGTAAAGTGTATTATACTGTATATATTACACTGTGGAGCTGTCTGATCACCATCATACTATAGTAAAGTGTATTATACTGTATATATTACACTGTGGAGCTGTCTGATCACCATCCATACTATAGTAAAGTGTATTATACTGTATATATTACACTGTGGAGCTGTCTGATCACCATCATACTATAGTAAAGTGTATTATACTGTATATATTACACTGTGGAGCTGTCTGATCACCATCATACTATAGTAAAGTGTATTATACTGTATATATTACACTGTGGAGCTGTCTGATCACCATCTATACTATAGTAAAGTGTATTATACTGTATATATTACACTGTGGAGCTGTCTGATCACCATCCATACTGTAGTAAAGTGTATTATACTGTATATATTACACTGTGGAGCTGTCTGATCACCATTATACTATAGTAAAGTGTATTATACTGTATATATTACACTCTGGAGCTGTCTGATCACCATCCATACTATAGTAAAGTGTATTATGCTGTATATATTACACTGTGGAGCTGTCTGATCACCATCATACTATAGTAAAGTGTATTATACTGTATATATTACACTGCTGAGCTGTCTGATCACCATTATACTATAGTAAAGTGTATTATACTGTATATATTACACTGCTGAGCTGTCTGATCACCATCATACTATAGTAAAGTGTATTATACTGTATATATTACACTGTGGAGCTGTCTGATCACCATTATACTATAGTAAAGTGTGTTATACTGTATATATTACACTGTGGAGCTGTCTGATCACCATCATACTATAGTAAAGTGTGTTATACAGTATATGTTACACTGTGGAGCTGTCTGATCACCATCATACTATAGTAAAGTGTATTATACTGTATATATTACACTGTGGAGCTGTCTGATCACCATCTATACTATAGTAAAGTGTATTATACTGTATATATTACACTGCTGAGCTGTCTGATCACCATCCATACTATAGTAAAGTGTATTATACTGTATATATTACACTGCTGAGCTGTCTGATCACCATCCATACTATAGTAAAGTGTATTATACTGTATATATTACACTGCTGAGCTGTCTGATCACCATCCATACTATAGTAAAGTGTATTATACTGTATATATTACACTGTGGAGCTGTCTGATCACCATCATACTATAGTAAAGTGTATTATACTGTATATATTACACTGCTGAGCTGTCTGATCACCATCCATACTATAGTAAAGTGTGTTATACTGTATATATTACACTGTGGAGCTGTCTGATCACCATCCATACTATAGTAAAGTGTATTATGCTGTATATATTACACTGTGGAGCTGTCTGATCACCATCATACTATAGTAAAGTGTATTATACTGTATATATTACACTGTGGAGCTGTCTGATCACCATTATACTATAGTAAAGTGTATTATACTGTATATATTACACTGTGGAGCTGTCTGATCACCATCCATACTATAGTAAAGTGTGTTATACTGTATATATTACACTGTGGAGCTGTCTGATCACCATCATACTATAGTAAAGTGTATTATACTGTATATATTACACTGCTGAGCTGTCTGATCACCATCATACTATAGTAAAGTGTATTATACTGTATATATTACACTGCTGAGCTGTCTGATCACCATCATACTATAGTAAAGTGTATTATACTGTATATATTACACTGCTGAGCTGTCTGATCACCATCATACTATAGTAAAGTGTATTATACTGTATATATTACACTGCTGAGCTGTCTGATCACCATCCATACTATAGTAAAGTGTATTATGCTGTATATATTACACTGTGGAGCTGTCTGATCACCATCATACTATAGTAAAGTGTGTTATACTGTATATATTACACTGTGGAGCTGTCTGATCACCATTTATACTATAGTAAAGTGTGTTATGCTGTATATATTACACTGTGGAGCTGTCTGATCACCATCCATACTATAGTAAAGTGTGTTTTACTGTATATATTACACTGTGGAGCTGTCTGATCACCATCTATACTATAGTAAAGTGTGTTATACTGTATATAGTACACTGTGGAGCTGTCTGATCACCATCCATACTATAGTAAAGTGTATTATACTGTATATATTACACTGTGGAGCTGTCTGATCACCATCATACTATAGTAAAGTGTATTATACTGTATATATTACACTGTGGAGCTGTCTGATCACCATTATACTATAGTAAAGTGTATTATACTGTATATATTACACTGTGGAGCTGTCTGATCACCATCCATACTATAGTAAAGTGTGTTATACTGTATATATTACACTGTGGAGCTGTCTGATCACCATCATACTATAGTAAAGTGTATTATACTGTATATATTACACTGCTGAGCTGTCTGATCACCATCATACTATAGTAAAGTGTATTATACTGTATATATTACACTGCTGAGCTGTCTGATCACCATCATACTATAGTAAAGTGTATTATACTGTATATATTACACTGCTGAGCTGTCTGATCACCATCATACTATAGTAAAGTGTATTATACTGTATATATTACACTGCTGAGCTGTCTGATCACCATCCATACTATAGTAAAGTGTATTATGCTGTATATATTACACTGTGGAGCTGTCTGATCACCATCATACTATAGTAAAGTGTGTTATACTGTATATATTACACTGTGGAGCTGTCTGATCACCATTTATACTATAGTAAAGTGTGTTATGCTGTATATATTACACTGTGGAGCTGTCTGATCACCATCCATACTATAGTAAAGTGTGTTTTACTGTATATATTACACTGTGGAGCTGTCTGATCACCATCTATACTATAGTAAAGTGTGTTATACTGTATATAGTACACTGTGGAGCTGTCTGATCACCATCCATACTATAGTAAAGTGTATTATACTGTATATATTACACTGTGGAGCTGTCTGATCACCATCATACTATAGTAAAGTGTATTATACTGTATATATTACACTGTGGAGCTGTCTGATCACCATTATACTATAGTAAAGTGTATTATACTGTATATATTACACTGTGGAGCTGTCTGATCACCATCATACTATAGTAAAGTGTATTATACTGTATATATTACACTGTGGAGCTGTCTGATCACCATTATACTATAGTAAAGTGTATTATACTGTATATATTACACTGTGGAGCTGTCTGATCACCATCATACTATAGTAAAGTGTGTTATACTGTATATTTCAGAGCTCTTACCGATGAACACGGCGCTGTGGAGCTGTCGGAGCTGGCTGATCACCTGTGTCCGACTCTGGTATATCGGCAAGTGTCTCCGCTGCGCCTCCACGCCGGCGGCCGCGTGTCCCGCCCGGGGGAGCAGCATGCCCGGCTTCTTATCCAGGCGGAAGAAAGGTGAGCCCGGCTTAAATCTCTTGGCCGGAGGAGGGTCGGGTTCGTGGGGCATGATCTGCTGTGTGACCGTGAAGGGCTGCTGCTCTCGCTCATAAAGACAGACCAGCCTCGCACTGCAGTTGTTTACATCATCAGCTCATGTGGCTCTCTGGCGGCCGGCGCGCCCCAATGACGTCACCGCGCCTCGTGTCCGATTGAGTTTTATTTTATTCTTTTTATTTATTTATTTTTTTCAGTGCTTTGTGCAGATCATTTCTAAATTTTACATTGTAAATACTTAACCGTTAGAATGCATTCGTTTAGCTATTTTGTTTAAAATTATATGCAGCACAATAGCTCAGTGAATAAATAAATAAATAAATAAATAAATATCGTATAAATAAACAAGTAAATAAATAAGTTAAATACTTAATTCCTGCATAAATAAAACAATGAATTAATAAATACTCAAATAAATAAATAAATGAATAAATAAATAAATTCCTGCTCAAATAAAACAATGAATTAATACCCAAATAAATAAATACCCAAATTAAACAAATAAATAATCAAATAAATAAATAAATAAAACAACGAATAAATAAATACCCAAACAAATAAATAAATAGGTAAATAAATAAATTCCTGCTCAAATAAAACAATGAATTAATACCCAAATAAATAAATACCCAAAATAAACAAATAAATAATAAAATAAATAAATAAATAAAACAACGAATAAATAAATACACAAACAAATAAATAAATAGGTAAATAAATAAATAAATAAATTCCTGCGTAAATAAAACAATGAGAATATAAATACCCGAATAAATAAACAAGTAAATAAATTAATTTATAAATAAATTCCTGCATAAACAAAACAAAGAATAAATAAATTCCCAAATAAATAAATAGATTGTAAATAATAATAATAATAATAATAATAATAATAATAATAATAATAATGCCGACAATCGCGGTTGTGGAAATGTTTGGAAAAATAGGATTGAAAATATTTGCATAAATAAATCAATAGATAAATAAATAAATAAATAAATAAATAAATAAATAAATAAATAAATAAATAAAATAAAAGATATCTGTATTAAGAAACACTTAAAATATATATGTGTTATGAATTAAAAACAAAACACGATCATTTTAATTTGTATTGTATAATTTTACATTTTGTAAATATTATTTTTATAAAAAATATATAGAAATAATACAAATTTGTTTACAGTATTCTTAGTTATTGCAATAAACGAATTTTATATAGAAAGAGAAAGAGTTTTATTATAAGATGTTCAATTTAAAAAATGGTAGAAAATAGAAAAATGATTGTCAAGATCAGATGATTAAAGTCAGTTTAGACAAAAAATAAGATGAAAAACATCAAAATAGATTATAAAGTGACTTTTTTGGAGGACCAAATTTCCCTATTAATGGTCAATTCATTAAAATGCATTCATTAAAATAAAGGTATTGCGATGAATTTAGATGCACAGTCATTTTGGTTCTGTGCAGATTTTTGGCTGTTGTTAGAAGGGATACATCTGCGGCCGACAGTTAACGGGAACTATTTACATTCTTTGCTATTAAATTATCCATTAATTGTATTTTATTACCCCAACCGTAAACTCAACCCTCACAGTAATGTAAAAATATTATTTATTGTTTTATAGCGTCACAGAATGATGCTATATTGACCGCAGCTGTATCCTTTCTAAGTGCGACTGTACAAATACGCACTGACCGTGACAGACACGTGCATTGACCAATCAGCGCACAGATACGCATTTTCCGCGCGATTCTGATTGGATGATCGACTGATACTAATATTGTGCCGCTTCCTTTCGCGGCCTCTTTCTTTCACGCGTCCCTACTGTGAGGTAAGGCTGACGCCGCTCTTGTGGCGGTTTCTTAAAATGTGTTAATAAATAACATCAAAAGAGGTCACGAGAAGGCCTACGTGTGTTTAATATCAGCGGCGGTTATAATTATGTGTTTAAAGCTTGTGTAACGATTTTTACAGTAAAAGTTAGCACTAGCCTGTTAGCACAGGCCTCGTGCGCAATGTGTGACGCGACGTTTTAATAGCATCTTACTTTATTTTGATGATCCAATTCTGATATTAATCATATTTATGCGTAAAATGTGTGATGGGTCTGCTAGTGGACACTACATGCTAGTGCTTGTGCTGGTCGGTCGTTCCACATTGAGATGTTACGCTATTTGCTATTTTAAAACCAGTTGCTCTCATTTCAGTGAAATATTCTTAACTGTTAGGTCATTAAGTTAAAATGGTCAATCATATATAATTGTGTTCATATTTTATTCGAGTCATCAGACCAGGTAGTTTTATTTGTATTAGTATGTACAATTTGGCATAAACTGCCTTCTGTTTTGATTGACATCTGCCTTGTCAAGGTAATTTTAAAGGGGTATAGGTTCACCCAAAAGATAATTCACCATCAAGTGTTTTCAAATCTTATGAGTTTCTTAATGAACACAGTATGTTTTGGAGAAAACTGAAAACCAACTACCATAATACAAATACAGGAAAAATATACTATGCAAGTCGATGTTACAGGTTTTCTGCATTTAAAATATCTACACGAGTGTTTAATGGAAGAAACTCAAGTGATTTGAAAAGTTAAGGGTGCATAAATCAGTTTTCATTTGGGTGAGCTGTCTCTAAACATTATTGTTTTAGTACACCTCAGGCCAGTGGTCACCAAACCTGTTCCTGGAGGGCCAGTGTCCTACAGATTTTAGCTCCAACCCTAATCAAACACACCTGAACAAGCTAATCAAGGTCTTACCAGGTATGCTTGAAACATCTAGGCAGGTGTGTTGAGGCAAGATGGAGCTAAACCCTCCTAGGACACCGGCCCACCAGGACCAGGATTGGTGACCCCTGCCTCAGGCCATCACAAATGCATTATGGTATTAACAAATGTGCAGGTTCAGTTATGGACAGGCTGTTGCAGTGCTTGTTCGTCGTTCCCCCTGCACAAATGAACATGATTCCTTCTATCCCTGTGTGTCTGCTTCTCATGACTTACAGGGACGCTGGTCTCAGACACGTTTATAGGAGTAAATCAAATACAATAGTGCTCTGATTATCTTTAAATATTTAAAAGCTTATAAGAAGGAACCAAAATACCTGGAAACTACAAGCAATAATTCACATTTTGCCATTTAATAAGATGTACACAAGGCAGGTGTAAAAGTATTTCTTGGTTTTTTTTAATCCCCAGATTTTACAACCTTGTCTTTAAACCGGCTGTTCACCGATCCTTGGAAGCACTGCAAAGATGCCCAGGGAAGACAGGGCCACGTGGAAGTCCAACTATTTTCTGAAAATCATCGTAAGTGCATGTAATGGTTTCTATAGCATGAACACTAGCACAGGCCAGCAGCGTCAATGCTGGTTGGTCTTACCCCTGCTCAATTAAACCTGTTTCCTACTGGCTTTAAAACAGGGTTCTTTAGATTGCCTTAACTTTGTCTGCTGTCTTGACAAGAGTTTTAAGCATGTATACAGTAGTCAACATTTCAAATGGTAAAAAAAAAATGTAGTTGTCCTAAAATTATTCAATATTACTCATTCTTCGTACAAGTTTGATTTATTTTATCTACTTGAAATGTCGTGGCTCAAACCATTACAAATGCATAATAATAATCAATGTGCAGGTTTAGTTACGGACTGGCTGATGCAGTGCTTGTTCGTCGTTCCCCCTGCAGACATAAACATGTTTCCTACTATCCCTGTCTGTCTACTACTTAGATCTGCAGGGACGCTTGGTCTCAGACATTTCAATCATAACCTTTGTTGGGTTATTTAAACAATTAATACCATTTTGCTAGTTTTAATGATATAAATCTCTGCCTGTGGTGAGAATTCCCTCTTGAGATTAAATGTATATTGCCACAATCCTCAAACTTGTAAAGATGAAGAATTTGAACACCTGTTTTAAGCTTTAAAAACTGCATAAAGGTGTTTTTCACTTCATATTTTGTGACATGTGGTATAGATCTTAGTTTTGGAAAACTGCCTCAGTTTGTTTTTGTTGTGCACAATTAATATATAGAGCAATTACAGATTAAAGCATATTTTGGCTATGATGACAACAAGAGTTTTCTTGAATTAATGCATTAAAGGAGCAGTAGGTGATTGTCTTCAGAAACATGTTTTGTTGTGTTGGTTAGTCTCCTCATTCCAATAGTAATGATTAAAGTAAATGATCTATATGTATTTATATGCATTTCTATATTCAGGGTAAGGCATAAGACTAAAAAAATTACATCCCATTAAATGTCAGGTTGACAAGACCCCATTTTTTTAGCAAACTTGGGCCTTTTTTTTTTTTTTTTTTTTTTTTTTTAACTCTTAAAAATAGATGCAGATATACTCAAAGGGACAGTTCATGCAAAAATGTGAAGTATTTACTTGTCACTTATTGAAATCCTTTTAAGTGTCTTCGGTTAAACAAGAAAATTTGAGAGCTGAAAGCCTGTAAGCATCAATTTCCAAAGTTTTATTTTTTCTATGAAAGTCAATGGTTACACATTTTCAGCTTCAAAGTGTCTTAAGGCTGATTTATACTTCTGCGTGAAACGCCGGCGTATGCTACGGCGCTGACGCATAGCCTTGCCGTCACCGTCACTGACGTGCACCTCTCAAAAATTGTAACTACACGTCGCAACGACGTGTAGCGTAAGCTCTGTGATTGGTCGGCTTAGTAGCGCTGACGAGTCTGGGCGGGACCGAGAGCTGCACGAATGGCGCGAGCAATTGTTTACAAGTGTGGAGTCCCGTGAAGGAGCTCCTGATGGAAAGTTTTGTTTTGTGTTTACCTCAGAGTTAAAGTTGTTGCACGTCCGCCGGTTCCTGCCTCAAAATAAGCGAGTTTGAGTCACTTGTACATCCAGGAAGTGTTCAGGAAAAGCAAAACAGCAGCGAAACTCGACACAGAGGAACATTTACACCTCACTGCCAACTAGCGTTTCGGAAGTGTTAATGCAGACCAACAGAGACAGCAGCAGAAGTATAAATGCACAGCTATGCGCGTTGCATGTGCCGTGGGTTACGCCGGTCACTTGACGCAGAAACATAAACCAGGCTTTAAGCAGAAGAAGAACACTAAGTGTGGCAGCTCTTAAACACTAATTTCAGGGTAACTGTCCCTTTTACTGATTTAAACAATCATCTGTCATTTTCAAGTCTCTGGTATTTCTATTCTATGCAAGTTTATTTGTACAGCGCGTTTCATAATTGTTTCAAAGCAGCTTACAAAAGGTGTACACTATCTGCTTGTTAAGTGTGACGTCACGCGAAGTGGCTTCAAGGTCCAAGCGCTCTATTCAACTGTATGGGGAGACTAGTGTAATGGTAATAATAAACGTTTACAAAGCGATTTTATACTTTCGAAAATCACGATCGCAATATGTCCATGCCTAATATCCGATAGCCAGAAAGTGATTAATTTTTTTATAAATTGTTAATTTTGGTATTTGATATGCAGCAAGCACAGAGATTGTTGTGTACACTATGACTTTATATAAAATTAACTTTAATGTGTGATATATGAATTAAAAGTGATCATAAATGAATGATTTCTCAGCGGCTTGGACCCGGAAACAGTATTACATACGTCACCAACACATCACCACGACTGCATTACAATCAAATTCAACCCTAATTTAACCTAGTTATGGGGCAGAGTTGTTTCTAACATGGTTTTTTTTGCTTGTTTGCAGCAACTGCTGGATGACTACCCCAAGTGTTTCATCGTGGGCGCAGACAATGTCGGCTCCAAGCAGATGCAGACCATCCGTCTGTCCCTGCGGGGCAAGGCCGTCGTGCTCATGGGGAAAAACACCATGATGAGGAAGGCCATCCGTGGCCACCTGGAAAACAACCCAGCTCTGGAGAGGTAATCACAGCAAAGGGATAGTTCACCCGAAAAGTTTAATTGTCCTTTTTTCAAACTATACTTGTTGTGAACCTATGAGTTTCTTATGTTTTGAAGAGCTTAAAGGTCCCGTCAAGTGCTTTGAAATGTTTTTTTTTTTTTTTTTTCCTAAATGTTATGTAATCTCACCTATAACATGAACTGATGGTGGGACATAGACTTCTCCTCTTTTAATAATGCTAATAGCTTGTTTTGATGCACAAGCTAAAACAATAAATTACATTACTGAAGTTTCACACAGAATTTTAAGACATTTTAAGAATCGATTTGATCAAGTAGTTTTTACCAGATGTCGTATTGGGCATACGAGAATAACACATGGTTTTTTGCTCCTAGGTAAAAAACCCTACTCATTGTTTGTGCTGCAAAACTCCTCTTACTGTAAAACATTTTACTGGACTGTCCTGCTTTTACTGATTCCAGAAGGACTTTTTATGAAATGAACTCTTAAGGACATTTTTGACAAAGTGAAACCAGAAAAGATTTTTAGAATTTTTATCATGTATTAACACAAATCTTATTTAATTTGTTTTATTTAGTTTGTTTATTTTTAAATTGTATATTTATTGTTGAAAGATTCCTGCCATGAAGATAGCCGTGGTTGCTGACATGGCACTAAATAAAAAATACATTTATATGATGCACAAGCTAAAGCTCTCCAAATGAGAAGCAGATTAACCTTAAAGATGGGGCATGACCAACTAAAGTGTTTGGTCAAGATTTGATGGTGAAAATTAAAGTTTAAGTTGATGTTAGATGTCTTTATCAAGGATGAACTGACAAACGGTCATCTTTAGATGTTTATATCTTAATGCTATTTATCATCACTGTTTGAGAGCACACCAGCTTATAGATATTCTTAACTAAATTCAACACAGCTAAAATCCTTTAATTTCACGGGACCTTTAAACCTTGTAACCATTGATTTTCATAGTATTTGTTTTTCCTACTATGAAAGTCAATGGTTACAGGTTTTCAGCTTAAATATTCAATTCAATTCAGCTTTATTTGTATAGCGCTTTTACAATGTAGATTGTGTCAGCAGCTTCACATAAATGGTCATAGTAACTGGAACAGTGTAGTTCAGTTTTTAGTGTTTAAGTTCAGTTTAGCTCAGTTCAGTGTGATTTAAAATCATTACTGAATATCACTAGTGTTCATCGGTGAAAATCAAAGGCTTGAAACCAATCGATGATGAGTAAATGGTGTGAATTTACATATCACTATTCGTTTACAGCTGATCAATTCTTAGCCAATATTAAAACAGATGACGGTCTAACTGGTTTTAAGGCAGTAGACTTACTGATATTTGACTATTATACTACATAAAAATTTCCACAATGGTTTGTGAAGCATCTGTTTTGCATATTAAAAATGATGACTTTTTGCTATTTAGAACCAGTTTGTCACTTTAACATAACTAAGCTGCAGATTAGAGTTTTTCAGCTGCTTACAATTGAAGTTTTCATAGTTTTTACAGGGGGACTAAACCGGTAACATTAAACCTTTAGGTTGCAAATTAACCAAAATGGCTTTGACAGATGGTTATTCGGATTGCCTTCAGTTTTATTGGAAAATTCGATTTATTTACCTTTTTATTGACTTGTAATGTTAACTACCAATGCATAATGCTAAATGTGCAGGTTCAGTTATGGACAGGCTGTCGCAGTGCTTGTTCGTCGTTCCCCCTGCACAAATGAACATGATTCCTTCTATCCCTGTCTGTCTGCATCTCATGACTTGCAGGGACGCTGGTCTCAGACATCATGCTTTTATGCATGTATGAATATTTGATGTATAGCCATTTGTAATAGCCATAAGTTGTTAACGTGGCAATAAATGCATATATGAATTTTGTTTTTAATTGTAGATGAGTATTTGAGGCAATTCTGTTTCTCTGCAGGCTGCTTCCCCACATCCGCGGGAACGTGGGCTTCGTCTTCACCAAGGAGGATCTGACTGAGGTCAGGGATCTGCTGCTGGCAAACAAAGTGAGTGTTTTTGTTCAACTGTGTGTGTGTTTTAGTAGATCTTAGCGGCTTTAACTGATGGAGATATTGTTTGAGTGCAGGTGCCCGCTGCTGCCCGTGCTGGTGCCATCGCCCCCTGTGAGGTGACTGTGCCGGCCCAGAACACCGGGCTTGGTCCTGAGAAGACCTCTTTCTTCCAGGCTTTGGGAATCACCACCAAGATCTCCAGAGGAACCATTGAAATCTTGGTGAGTAGCAGGACTGCGGGATCATTCAGACTGTTTTGATTATGGTTCTTTGGTTCTGCTGTTTGGCTGCTGTCTTGTCAAGTGTTTTAAGCAAGTATACAGTAGTCAACATTTAAAATGGTAATAAAAAAATGCAGTTGTCCCTAAATTATTCAATATTACTCATTCTTATCCTCCAGGTACAAATTTGATTCTTTTATCCACTTGAACTATTGACGACTGTGGCTCAAACCATTACAAATGCATAATAATAATCAATGTGCAGGTTTAGTTACGGACTGGCTGTTGCAGTGCTTGTTCGTCGTTCCCCCTGCAGACATAAACATGTTTCCTACTATCCCTGTTTGTCTACTACTTAGATCTGCAGGGACGCTTGGTCTCAGACATTTCAATCATAACCTTTGTTGGGTAATTTAAAAAATATTATTATTTTGCTAGTTTTAATGATAAAAATCTCTGCCTGTGTTGAAAATTATGGTTCTAGCTCCAATGTTGACTTGATTGTGCACATTCATATGCATACATGCACATCAGTTTTAAGTCTTAAAAATTGGGGTGACAATTTATAGGTTAAAGTAACCCAATGCATGCTAGGGTTGGGCATCTAAGCTATAATGCCGATCCGATACGCATCTCGATACAAAGAATACGATCCGATATATTAGCGATACATTTGTTACATATTGCGATGCAACACGATACGATTCACACCCATATCACGATACAATGCGATAATTCAGCACTAACTAATTAAATCAAGTTTATGAGATGATGTGAAAGAGGATGCTGTGCCATTGAATGAGTTTGATTATTTATAAACCAAGCAAAACCAAGACTTTTTTTTACAAACTGGCTCTTCTCTCAGAGCCAGAGTGTCAGTTTACAGTAGAGGGCCATTTTAGAACATATAGCACATATTAAGTATTTTCAAGATAAACAATGTATAAGTGCAATATATATTAAAATATATATATTTGCACTCTTTCAATATAAAGGTTTAGCATTGCACAACAAGAATTGTGATTTAACTTTTCAACTATGAAAACAAGTTTTACAAAGATATATTTTGCCACTGAATATTCAAAACTTAAGGTGGTGAACTAGCAGTGTTATGCTGCGCTGAAACATCACTGTCACTGTAAACAACAGGCTAATAAAAATATAACAAACCAGCAATCTTCTTGCTGTGAGGTGGTCAAACTACCCACTGTGCCACCGTGACACCCAATTATTTTTATCATTATTATTATTAATATTATTATTATAATTAAATAAAAATTAACAGGAGGTGTTTAAAACCTTTGTTCTCCGTGACACTAGGCCGAATATCTTTGCAGATGAACAATGCAATAGCATTCGTTATTGGCGTAGAGCACACAAAACTGTTGCGCACGGAAAAAAAACTTGCAATGCTTTTCTCACCACTTTTGGAGCTGGTAGCTACAGTTGAAGCAGTGCGAAAGCCGGGGATGCAGGAACACTGGAAGATGCTTTCACAACAACACCGTGGCGCCGCTTCAAGTGAGATTTCAGATTAGTCGTACTGCCCGCGTATTTTACAGATGCGCGGCACATTTTGCAAATTGCATCTGTCCTGTCATGTCGTCCATCCTAAAATCCATAATGTTGCCATACTTTAAATTTAAAACTCAGTGGGGAATAAAATGTTTGTTTTGCTTCTCGCGCTTTCTGAGGGCGCACCACTAGCTTCATCCGCACACCTGATACACTGAGTTGCGTAAGTGTACACATCCGAAAATCCGTTGCTAAGGCTTACTTTCTGTAGGTCGATTAAATTATGCGCCAAAAACAGGTTGACAACACTTGTTAATAAATAAAAAATACATTCTATATTAAAAATATAAGCTGTATCTCGCAAAAACCGATGCATCTCGATTTGCTTCCAAAATTTCAGTCATCCTCTGCTGCTCTACCGATGCACTCGCATCGTGCACGCGCATGACCGCGTATCGATACATATCGATGAATCTTCCCGTCCCTAATGCATGCTTTTATATATATATATATATATATATATATATATATATATATATATATATATATATATATATATATATATATATATATATATATATATATATATATATATATATATATATATATATATATGTATAGTCGATGTGTAACTACCCGCCGGTTATTAAACAGCCACGCTTCCAAATACTCATGTCCACCATGCGTTTCACTTATTGAACACTGTGAAAACTAAAAGATAAACAACCAAATGTTTCACAAAAGTACATCAAAATAAACAAATAATGTATAAAGCAATTTTAGTTGTTGGCCTGATAACCAGCTGTAGAATAAGCAAAAGCATTTAACAGGTGCTTGCATTGAGATCTCGCTATCCTGAGTGACCATACAAACTCTTGCAGGTTAAATCAATCAATGAGAATCATGTGACTTCCCACTCAAGCCAACCGGAAACAAAGAAATTAGTAACAAACGAATACACATTCAAATAATGAAATACAAAACAATAAGCAAAATTACAAGCTGACCAATCAGTGTCACGATGCATTTTTAATTATTACATTCCTCTTTAGTGGTTTAGGTGATTTGTGCCACAAAACACGAATGAATTTCCTAAATGGTTTGCTGCCTTTCATTGTTGGAAACGCAGATTACCTCCAGCTTGTATTTAATACTGCAAATCAACTAACCCCACTATCCTGTTCTGCCCTCAGAGTGACGTTCAGCTGATCAAACCTGGAGACAAGGTGGGCGCCAGCGAGGCCACGCTGCTGAACATGCTGAACATCTCGCCCTTCTCCTACGGGTTGATCATCCAGCAGGTGTATGATAACGGCAGTGTCTACAGCCCCGAGGTGCTGGACATCACTGAGGATGCCCTGCACAAGAGATTCCTGGAGGTTTGTGCACTTGATTTTATTGGCCACTGGTCTATTTATTTAAGAGACTCGGGTTGTGTGTTTTTAAATGTGCAGGTTATCTACGGACTGGCTGTTGCAGTGCTTGTTTGTCGTTCCCCCTGCAGAAATAAACATGATTCCTTCTATCCCTGTCTGTTTGCATCCTACAACTAACAGGGACGCTGGTCTCAGACAATTTAATCACAGTTTTTATATTGATCAAGTCTATTTAAGTCCTAAATATTTCAAGTTAAAATGATCTATGTACTGTTTATTCATTATGTCGTTTATACTTAATTTCTCTCCATTTTCAAATTATTTTGTCCACATTTCGGGTCTTGGAATATGTTTTTTTATTCCTTTACATCAGTGTAATTTGTGACCATGTTTTCAGGGTGTGAGGAACATCGCCAGTGTGTGTCTGCAGATCGGCTACCCAACTCTTGCTTCCATCCCTCACACTATCATCAATGGATACAAGAGGGTCCTGGCTGTCACTGTCGAAACAGACTACACATTCCCCTTGGCTGAGAAGGTAAAATAACACTCGTGCTCCTGCAGGCTAACTTGCATAACTGCTCATCTGTGTAATTTTGACAGTCAGTCCTACACTGTGATGTCATTCACGTTTGCTGATGTCAATGCTAAACAAGTCTGCATGTATATGCACTGAAAGCACAGCAGTAAACCACTTAAAAATACTCAATCAGACTACAGTTACTTTTTAATGGATTACATGGTGATATTTTCTGTACACCGTGGCAGTAAGTTCAATTTAAGTAATTTTTAATAGTAAACATGCTACTTGTGTGTGTGATTAATGGATTATGGAAGTCTGTCATTGCACTTAAAACAAAAGCTGTTGATTAAGCTATAAATTAAATATTTTGTCAAAACAGTGCAGGATTATCAATGTCACATACTATAGTACAGGATACTAGTACTATAATAGTGCAGGAATATCAGTGTCACATACTATAGTACAGGATACTAATACTACATGATTATCAGTGTCATACTATAGTACAGGATACTAATACTATAACACTACTGGACTATCAGTGTCGCTTACTATAGAACAGCATACTAATACTATAATAGTACAGGATTATCAGTGTCATACTATAGTACAGGATACTAATACTATAATAGTGCAGGAATATCAGTGTCACATACTATAGTACAGGATACTAATACTACATGATTATCAGTGTCATACTATGGTACAGGATACTAATACTATAATAGTACAGGATTATCAGTGTCATACTATAGTACAGGATACTAATACTATAATAGTGCAGGAATATCAGTGTCACATACTATAGTACAGGATACTAATACTACATGATTATCAGTGTCATACTATGGTACAGGATACTAATACTATAATAGTACAGGATTATCAGTGTCATACTATAGTACAGGATACTAATACTATAATAGTGCAGGAATATCAGTGTCACATACTATAGTACAGGATACTAATACTACATGATTATCAGTGTCATACTATAGTACAGGATACTAATACTATAACACTACTGGACTATCAGTGTCGCCTGCTATAGAACAGCATACTAATACTATAATAGTACAGGATTATCAGTGTCACATACTATAGTACAGCAAACTAGTACTTTAATAGTACATGATTATCAGTGTGTCATACTATGGTACGGGATAGTAATACTGTAATAGTACATGATTATCAGTGTCGCATACTATAGTACAGGATACTAGTACTTTAATAGTACATGATTCAGTGTCACATACTATAGTACAGCAAACTAGTACTTTAATAGTACATGATTATCAGTGTCACATACTATAGTACAGGATACTAATACTATAATAGTGCAGGAATATCAGTGTCACATACTATAGTACAGGATACTAATACTACATGATTATCAGTGTCATACTATAGTACAGGATACTAATACTATAACACTACTGGACTATCAGTGTCGCTTACTATAGAACAGCATACTAATACTATAATAGTGCAGGATTATCAGTGTCACATACTATAGTACAGGATACTAATACTACATGATTATCAGTGTCATACTATAGTACAGGATACTAATACTACATGATTATCAGTGTCATACTATAGTACAGGATACTAATACTATAATAGTGCAGGATTATCAGTGTCATACTATAGTACAGGATACTAATACTACATGATTATCAGTGTCATACTATGGTACAGGATACTAATACTATAATAGTACAGGATTATCAGTGTCATACTATAGTACAGGATACTAATACTATAATAGTGCAGGAATATCAGTGTCACATACTATAGTACAGGATACTAATACTACATGATTATCAGTGTCATACTATGGTACAGGATACTAATACTATAATAGTACAGGATTATCAGTGTCATACTATAGTACAGGATACTAATACTATAATAGTGCAGGAATATCAGTGTCACATACTATAGTACAGGATACTAATACTACATGATTATCAGTGTCATACTATAGTACAGGATACTAATACTATAACACTACTGGACTATCAGTGTCGCCTGCTATAGAACAGCATACTAATACTATAATAGTACAGGATTATCAGTGTCACATACTATAGTACAGCAAACTAGTACTTTAATAGTACATGATTATCAGTGTGTCATACTATGGTACGGGATAGTAATACTGTAATAGTACATGATTATCAGTGTCGCATACTATAGTACAGGATACTAGTACTTTAATAGTACATGATTCAGTGTCACATACTATAGTACAGCAAACTAGTACTTTAATAGTACATGATTATCAGTGTCACATACTATAGTACAGGATACTAATACTATAATAGTGCAGGAATATCAGTGTCACATACTATAGTACAGGATACTAATACTACATGATTATCAGTGTCATACTATAGTACAGGATACTAATACTATAACACTACTGGACTATCAGTGTCGCTTACTATAGAACAGCATACTAATACTATAATAGTGCAGGATTATCAGTGTCACATACTATAGTACAGGATACTAATACTACATGATTATCAGTGTCATACTATAGTACAGGATACTAATACTACATGATTATCAGTGTCATACTATAGTACAGGATACTAATACTATAATAGTGCAGGATTATCAGTGTCATACTATAGTACAGGATACTAATACTACATGATTATCAGTGTCATACTATAGTACAGGATACTAATACTATAATACTACATGATTATCAGTGTCATACTATAGTACAGGATACTAATACTATAATACTACATGATTATCAGTGTCATACTATAGTACAGGATATTATTACTATGATAGTGTCACATACTATAGTACAGGATACTAATACTACATGATTATCAGTGTCATACTATAGTACAGGATACTAATACTATAATACTACATGATTATCAGTGTCATACTATAGTACAGGATACTAATACTATAATAGTGCAGGATTATCAGTGTCATACTATAGTACAGGATACTAATACTATAATAGTGCAGGATTATCAGTGTCATACTATAGTACAGGATACTAATACTACATGATTATCAGTGTCATACTATAGTACAGGATACTAATACTATAATACTACATGATTATCAGTGTCATACTATAGTACAGGATACTAATACTGTAATACTACATGATTATCAGTGTCATACTATAGTACAGGATATTATTACTATGATAGTGTCACATACTATAGTACAGGATACTAGTACTATAATAGTACATGATTATCAGTGTCATACTATAATACAGTATATTAGTACTATAATAGTGTCTCATACTGTAGTACAGGATATTTGTTCTATAATAGTACAGGAATATCAGTGTCACATAAAGGGGTTGGTGAGTAATCTAAATGTAATCCATGTTACGTTAAAATCTATTTATGCTGAATTTTCTCATGTACTAATTTATATATTGTAGGTGTCTTTATTTATATTCTATATATTGTAAGTAATCTACCAAGTGCCAAGGAACTCATGTAATGTGATTTTTCATTTTTTATTTTCATTTTTTTTTATCCTCAGGTGAAGGCCTACCTGGCTGATCCCACCGCTTTCGCTGTTGCAGCCCCTGTTGCGGCAGCTACAGAGCAGAAATCCGCTGCTCCTGCGGCCAAAGAGGAGGCACCCAAGGAGGAATCTGAGGAGTCTGATGAAGACATGGGCTTCGGCCTGTTTGATTAAACCAGACACCGAATATCCATGTCTGTTTAACATCAATAAAACATCTGGAAACAACATCTTTGTCTCTGTTATTCGCTGATTTAAATCTTGCTGTGTATAGTAACGCATGCAAGATGTTTTCTGGTACAAATTCATAATGACTTATCAGTTGATCCTAAAACAATAATTTAGGAAACTCTTTACTCAATGCTACCAATATAATTAATAGAGCCATTGAAAGTTTTGATTTTATGTGAAATTCTCTTAATGAAAGTCATACTCCTAGCATATACAGCTTGTATGTTTACATATAACTTATATTTGCTTTTTAAGCAAAAGGATTAATTGACTATTTCAATGTGGCTATGTCATTGACTCATGAACATTTTCTGCTTATCAAACCATTTCATAACTTTCCAGGCAGTTCAATCATAACTTAATGTTAAAACGGCTATTTTAACGTCAGTATGTGTCTCTTTTTGGATTCTCGTACGCTATAATAATTAAACAGGACATATATTGGGTCCACTTTTTTTTTGCAGCTTTCAAAATGGTCTATACTCAAGCTAACAAACGCTTAATGAAAAATTAAGATTTTTCGGAATAACTGAACTCTCGCGTGATGTGAAGGCCATCTGGGCTTCTACAGCGGCGTCAGTTCTCGCGTGAGTTTATTTGGCGCTTTTTAGTGTGTGACTGTTGGTCAGGGCGCGAAGTATGTATATTAATGAATTTATTAATATGTTACATGCAAACCTAGCGTTATTTTCCTCGGAAGACGTTGATAAGTTGGATTATTGTTAACGTTACGGTCATGTATTTTCTGACTACATTTTGAAGTATAACGGTTTTTGAGGAACCGTCAATCCCTCGCAGATGGAAAGAAAATTGCCAAAATGTCTCCGTTTGTCTTCCAGAAGATAAATTCATAAACATCTCGGACGACATGATGGTGAGTATTATTTTCATTATTGTGTTCAATTATCTTGTGTAACGTTATTTTTCCATTTGGCGGTTTTGCGTGAAGAGGTTTTTAACTTCAGACAGATTATACATCACGTTAGTATAAAGATTTCAAATATTTATGTCCTTATTTAAGATTTATTTCAGTTTCATTAATTTACATTACACGAAAGCATTAAGAAAACGTGAACTGTACGTTACATTGATCTGTAATGAATCATTATAACCCTGCTGAAAAATCCAGCTTAAACCAGCCTAGGCTGGTTGGCTGGTTTTAGCTGGTTGACCAGGCTGGTTTTAGAGGGGTTTTGGCCATTTCCAGGCTGGTTTCCAGCCTGGTCTTAGCTGGTCAGGCTGGAAAATGACCAGCTAAACCTAGCTTGACCAGCCTGGTTTAAGCTGGACATAGCTGGTTTTTGCTGGGCTCCCAGCCTGGCTAAGCTGGTCAAGCTGGTTTTAGCTGGTCATCTCCCAGCCTGACCAGCTAAGACCAGGCTGGAAATGGCCAAAACCACTCTAAAACCATCCTGGTCGACCAGCTGAAACTAGCCAACCAGCCTAGGCTGGTTTAAGCAGTTTTTTTCAGCAGGGAAACCAGTGACGCCAAAGCTGGTCCATGTCAACCTTTGATTTGGCCTAACGTTACCATCCCATCTGAGGAGAGTGATGGGGATGTTTCGGTATTGTCAAATTTAATGTAACCATTGTTTGTTTTATTGTTAAAAGCTAGCTGAAATTATCTTTAAATTGTTTAATGCATATGATGTTGTTTAAATGTGCATACTGTCTCCCGATAATCCAGACTTCAGTGAGCAAATCAGGCAGATTCTGCTTGACTCGTGTATTCATCGCTGAACTCCGCTGTGTTATAAATGTGATTGTTTTAATTGCAGTAAGTTGTCATTTAAAATTAAATCTTATTAAATAAAATAGAAAATTACTAACAACTTTATTGTAAAATGGTTTGGTACGCTTTCCTTTGGCCCATTGCTCTCAATGATATTTGGATTTTGGCCCTTCATACGACAAGGTTTGGGCACTCCTGTTAACCGATCAGTGGCCAGCTTTTCAGTGGTTATCCGTGAATAGTTTGGATTTTCATGCTGTCTAATAAATGTTCTAATTTTACAAAGGACACTAGTAAAAAGATTTAAAGTATTATTTACATGGTAACAATGTACTATAAGATATTTTTACAGGATGAATAGTAACCCTAAATTTAAAACAATAATTGTTTATAATATTTGTCATTGTTAATTAAGGTTAAATAAAAGTTGTTGTTTTAACCTCTTAATTTTTTAATAAATTAATGTGGGTTTGTCACAAAATACTAGGGAAATATCTTGGTAAAATTATAACGCTGAAGATTGTTAAAAAAAACATAAAGTAGCTTGTTTTAGCAGTATTTTTGCTCATTTGCTCTAGGTTGTTTTAACATGAAATTCAGATGGAGGGCAGTAAGTGATTTTTCTACATAAGAATCACTACAAGAACATCAAAATGTTTGTTTTATGTTGATTATGATTATTTAAAACGGCCAAAATTAGAAATAACAAACAGTTTTTATGGAACTGCAAAGGTTTTTCCTCACAAATGGGGAAAAGTTCAAGATGTTGAGAAAAAAATTCTCAAATTAGTCATATTGGATGTGTTCTTATGGGTTTCTTTGGTGGTTTCTGTAGTAGTCTACTGTTGTTTTCAGCTGGGCTTGAGCAAATAGATTTCTTTTAAATGTTGATTGAGAAAAAAATTTGTGTGAGAGATATGTATCAATAATATACATTGAATAATAATATGATGTATTGAATAATAATATTATGAATATGATATATTGATATATTTTTAATTACTTTTAAAAAATCTTGTTTCACTATTACGACTTACTGTGTTTTTTTTATTATACATGTATGTTACTTTTAATGTAAACTTTATAAATGCTTTGGCAAAACGTTTGTCACGCCAATAAAGCACTTAGTCATTTGCAAAAGTAGATGACTCAAATTTTAGTCTTTTTTTTTTATCTGTTTCTGATCTTTTATGGTGGAAATTAAAGAGTACACTTACGAGGGAAAAACAAAACATGATTGGTAATTGCTAAAAATGACATTTTTTAAGAATTTAAATTAACATTTAAATGACTATCTACCTAATTATAATAATGACAACAACAATAATAAAACCTTATCATTTTTATAAGACAAACTTTATTTTGTTCAAAACAAGATTAAAAAATACTGCCACCTGGAGGAATAACATGAAACCTTCACAAAAGAAAAAAAAATGGACCAAACATATCATAAATAACACAACCTTAATGCAGTGAACAGAAACATGCAATATACTATATGCATCGTAAATTTTGGAGGGTTTTCTGTAAGATAAGACCATATTTATCAATTTATTCCAATATATGTGAACAGGGAACTTATCTGAATGCCTCTGTATCTCCCAGCTTTTTACTTCCTGCCCTTCATCTGAATTTCGTGCATCACCAGAACCGCGTGATTGCCAACAACCTTTATCAAATGATCAGGAACAAAAGAAACATTTACAATGTACTCAACAGATTTATTAATTGAGTTAAGTAGAAGCACAATAATACTGTTGCTTCGTCTTTCAAATCATAGTCATAATTATTTTGTCACTTGATTTATTAATCCGCATATGTCAAGCATTTATGAAACATTATATCATGCACGAACATTGTCAGTATATTAAAAAAGTACAAAAAGACCAAACTGCTCATACTGCCACCATTGTTTATCAGTAAAAGTTAAAAGGCTGATTTGATAGAAAAAGAAATCAATCTCCCCAATAAAGGTAAACAACCGATACGCAGATCAGTTTATGGTGTTGAATCTTAACATGTTAGCAACTGCATGTTTTTTGCCCAATGGCTGCAGAAATCTCCTCCATCAGCTTCTCTTTGCAGTTTGAGATGTTTTTTCCAGCGACGTTCATTAGATCAGTGATCATTTCAGTGCTGTAAGCTCCTTGAAAAGTACGATATTTCTTCCTCCAATCTTCAAGTTTATCTAATGAAACAATGATAGTTAAATTATAGAGAAAATTGACTTCCTTGTGAAATATTTCAAACATATTGTTTTCAGCTACAGAACATAATGGCTTCATTAACCTAGTTCAGCCCATAAATTGCACTTTAAGCAGGATACCTAGTAAAATGTTAGTAAAATATCTACTTTCATAATGAAAAGACCAAAATTGATTATTAAAACTAGGGCTACACCATATTGGAAAAAAAGCTGACATTGCGATTGATAATTTTTCTGCAATACTTCTTGCAATATGAGCATAATTTCACAAGATGACTCTATTTGAAAATAATTCATAGTTTTAGGAAACTATTTTGTGAGGGAGTGCATCTGCATAAAATACACAAAACTACAGAAAAATCTACAAAACAACATAAAGCACAGATAAAACAAAAATAAATAAATGGTTGTAGCTGAAGTCTAAACAGTATTACGGTTCAGAAATTCAACAATCAAATATGGAATTGTATAAATTCATTGTATAAAAATACAGTTAATCTTGGTTAAAGTGGCAACTTTATTATTTTTTAGTCTCTGCATTGATTAAATTTGTTTAATCATTGAAAAAAAATCTAATCACACTATTAACATAGAGTTAAACTTTGCAATGACTCCACAAGTGTTGTTCTGAATTGTGGTTCAACATAGCAGATTCACACATTGCGATATTGATGCTGAAAACATATTGTACAGCCCAAATTAAAACTATAGTTTTTTTTACTATTTATTTAAGATTTTTTTAGGATATTTATATATATATATATATATATATATATATATATATATATATATATATATATATATATATATATATATATATATATAATTTTTTTTTCTTTTTTTTTCTTTTTCTTTTTTTTGCAGAACAACCCCTTTCCCAACTATTTAACCCCTTACACCTAAGGGAATACATGAAAAAATTATGATACAGTTGAAGTCAGATTTATTAGCCCCCCTGAATTATTATCCCCCCTGTTTATTTTTTCCCAATTTCTGTTTTATGGAGAATTTTTACTAATTTCTGCACATAATAGTTTTAACAACTCATCACTAATAACTGATTTAATTTATATTATTCATTATGACTAAATAATACTAGACTAGATATTCTTCAAGACACTTCTATACAGCTTAAAGTAATATTTAAAGGCTTAACTAAGTTAAGGTAACTAGGCAGGTTAGGGCAATTAGGCAAGTCTTTGAATAATGATGGTTTGTTCTGTAGACTATTGAGGAAAACATATAGCTGAAAGGGGCTAATAATTTTGTCCCTAAAATGGTGTTTAAAAATTAAAAATTACTTTTATTCTTGCCAAAATACATTGCTCTGTTAAACATCATTTGTGAAATATAAAAAAAGACAAAGTTGAAGGGGGCTAATAATTCTGCCTTAAACTGTGTGTGTGTGTGTGTGTGTGTGTGTGTGTGTGTGTGTGTGTGTGTGTGTGTGTGTTACATGTTCCCCCTGAGCAAAATAATGAGAAAGAAACAAATCTCCTACCACAGCTATGCTGATGACACTCTACTTAGCCTTACTGCCTAATGATACAGCCCCATTGACACCCTCTGCCAATGCATTGATGAAATTAACAATTGGATGTGCCAAAATTTTCTTCAGTTAAACAAAGAGAAAACTGAAGTCATTGCATTTGGGAACAGAGACGAGGGTCTCAAGGTGAATGCGTACCTTGTTACTAAAGGTCAAACAACAAAAAAAAAGGTCAAGAATCTTGGTGTGACTCTTAAGTCAGATCTGAGTTTCAACAGTCATGTCAAAGCAGTCAGTAAATCAGCATCCTATCATCTCAAAAATATTGCAAGAATCAGATGCTTTGTTTCTAGTGAAGATTTAGAGAAACTTGTTCATGCTTTTATCAGCAGCAGGGTGGATTACTGTAATGGACTCCTCACTGGCCTTCCCAATAAGACAGTTAGTTGCAGCTCATCCAGAACACAGAACCCAGCCAGAATTCTGACCAGAAGCAGGAAATCAGAGCACATCACACCAGTCCTCAGGTCTCTACACTGGCTCCCAGTTACATACAGAATAGATTTCAAAGTATTATTACTGGTCTATAAATCACTAAATGGCCTAGGACCTCAATACATTACAGATATGCTCACTGAATACAAACCTAACAGATCACTCAGATCATTAGGATCAAATAAACTAGAAGTTTCAAGAGTTCAGTCAAAGCAGGGTGAATCTGCTTTCAGCCAATATGCCCCCCACTGCTGGAATCAGCTTCCAGAAATGATCAGATGTGCTCCAACATTAGGCATGTTCACATCAAGACTGAAAACCTGTGCCTTTACTGTATGAGCACTGTGCTGTATCCGACAGATTGCACTGCACTATTATGTTTTTCGTTTTCTTTTTCATTCTTTTATAACCTATTTTAACACATTTTAAATTGTTTTTAATCATTTTTATTGTCTGCATTTTATGTCCTAAACTTGTCTTTTTTATTCCTGTTTATGTAAAGCACTTTGAATTGCCACTGCGTATGAAATGTGCTATATAAATAAACTTGCCTTGCCTATATATACATAATATTTTATGTGGAAGTTTGAATACAATTAGACAAAGTTTTTATAGGGAGAGTACTTTGATGGACATTTTTAAAAAGGTACCACCAAGAAGAATCTTAAATTATTTATCAAAAATTGAACTGAAAAAATCATATTTAACTTTGAATATATTTTTGTGTGAATTTTATTTATTTATCCAAGTAACTTTTTATTGTAATACAAATTAGTTTTTATCATGTAATATTTTTGTGTATATCCATCTTGCCATGAAATCGCCCTAAGTTGATGATGTGGCAACAAATAAATAATAATAAACGTGCAGAAAACCCTGAGCTAGACGATCTTAACTTGCCTCCACAGTTGACCACATTAAAGAGAGGGATGTGAATCACGGTTGGAGTGTTTTGGCCTTTAAACACATAGAAGTCCTTGGGTTTCTCGATGTCTTGATCAGGAATTCTGACTTGTGGGAAAGGGATGTTTTGCTTCCTGCACATCTCTGCAGCATCTTTCACCGTCTGTGGTAGTAAATCAACACAGCTTGATTAATATTCTGCAGCTCGTGAGTAAAACTGTTGAGATTTATATATGTTTAATACCAGGAAAGGATCGCCTTCACTGAAATCCAGGGAAATAATGAGGTCAACGTTTCTTTCTTTTCTCAGCACAGAGAAGTAGGGTGAGTTCAGCAACAGCCCCGCATCTATGTAGTCTCTCGTATCACCTTTAGGTAAGGTGGAAGGCACCGCTTCATCTGAAAAATCACAGTGTAAAATGAGTCTTCATTACACCTCACACTTGAGTTCCTAGTTAAAATAGCTGGTCTGTTCCCACCTGTAATGTCATGGAGAAAGTTATAATTCCTGCCCCAGATCCACAGATCCATACATGTAAAGATGTACATCCAAGCATCTGTAATGAAAACACAGTAGGGATGTAATGACTCTATTTCAGTGGTGTCCAAACTCAGTCCTGGAGGGCCGGTGTCCTGCATTTTTTAGTTCCAACCCCAATTAAACACACCAGAACCAGCTAATCAAGCTCTTTCTAGGTATACTAGACTTCCAGGCAGGTGTGTTAAAGGAAGTTGAATCTAAACTATGCA
This sequence comes from Danio rerio, assembly GCF_052040795.2. Classification (NCBI taxonomy): domain Eukaryota; kingdom Metazoa; phylum Chordata; class Actinopteri; order Cypriniformes; family Danionidae; genus Danio; species Danio rerio. The sequence goes on along the minus strand of NC_141025.1, from coordinate 2,725,552 downwards.
GCTCACCGGCCCTCCAGGACCGACTTTGGACACCCCTGCTCTATTTGATATGCAGTCGGTTTAAACGCATACATTGTATTGTTAAATTGTCTATATTTTGGAGCACGTAAAGAATCGATACATCAATATTAGAGACCGTTCAACTTACCAAATGGCCATAAATTGAACTGATCCGTCAGAAAGTTGCAGAGTTCCTTCGTGTAATTCTTCATACACAATGTTTTATCAGCAGGTCTCAGCTTGTCCAAAATCCGCTGACTTTGTCCTCCAGAGAGATCTGTAGATATGCACGCAAGTGAGCTTTTATTAGAGTTTGTGTAACTATAAATATATATCCAGAATAAGGCTGCACAATGTATCTTTTCAGCATTGATATTGCAATGTGTGCATCTGCAATAGTCACATCTGCAAAGTTTAATTGGCTTTATAGTTGAACAGAAGCCTTAGCGTTTATAATTTTTTTTGTTTGTTTTGTCTGCCTGTGACTATGAATATTTTAAGAAAGAAAGCATTGGTGCTTAATCCTGTTCTTGGAGATCTACGTTCCTGCAGATTTCGGTAACACTTTACAATAAGGTTCATTAGTTAATGCATTTACTAACATGAACTAATCATGAACAACACATGTACAGCATTTATTAATCATAATTAAACATTTACTAATGCATTATTTACATCCAAGTCCAAGCTTGTTAACATTAGTTAATGCACCGTGAGTTAACATGAACTAACAATGAACTACTGTATTTTCATTAACTAACGTTTATTAACATGAACAAATACTGTAGTAAATGTATTGTTCATTGTTTGTTTATGTTAGTAAATGCATTTATTATCATTAACTAATGAACCTTATTGTAAAGTGTGAACAAGATTTCACCTCCAACCCTGATCAAACAAAACTAAACCAGCTAATACTGTGGTCACACTAGAGTTTGAGCTTGTGAAATTCTGTCGTATGGTGCTGCGAAAAGGGGCGGGATTGAACAAAATTGACTAGACATTAAAAAAGAGTGATTGGTCCATATTTTAAATTTCTGTCCAGAGAGGTCATGTTTTGATCCTCGATTGGTCTCACGCAGTCAAGTCATGCGATTTCGCAAGTCAGAGTTCACCAAGCTTGAACTTTGCAACGCAGTGAACTGCGAAACTTGTTGCGCAAGCTTGCGTTTCCGGTCTGACACATTCGTGTGCGTATGAATGGTTTAAAACATTTAGGCACAATAAATTGTACCATTTGTACCTTTAATAAAAAGACATTTATTATATATACCTAGGGTGTCAACTCTGTCCTGGTGGGAAAAAGTTTGGCTCAAACCCCTTTCAAACACACCTGAACAGGATAATCAAGCTCTTACTAGGTATACTAGAAACTTCCTGGCATGTATATTGAGGCATGTTGGAGCTAAACTCTGCAGGACACCAGTTCTCCAAGACCAAGTTTGGACACCCCTGATATATACAACGAAAACAATGTGTTCTTTTACATTTGATTTATTTCCATGTTCTGTACCCGAATACTGTTTGACAACCATAAAGCAACAATACTTGTAATTTGTTTATTATTTTTATGCATGATTCAATCTTCTATTGCAATCAATCTGAATTAATGAACACTTTCCAAATAATACAGCCTGTATATAATGTTCTGTAAATATCACCTTAGTTTTTCTATATCTTATACTTATATCCTGCACTTGCTGCTATTGCACTCCTGGTTAGACATAAACTGCATTTCGGTGCTTTGTATTTGTACATGTGTAATGACAATAAAGTTGAATCTAATCCAATCTACTAGAGTTATTCAAGGCATCTAATAAACCTGTATTTAAATTGCACTATTTATTGCAGAAAAACGAAATATCACATTGTCCGATTTTTTTTTTATTTTTTATTTTTATCCAATATCTTCCTGCATTAATCCAGAAACTGATCAATTTATTTTAATGACATATTGGGTTATTCACTGGGTGAAGGGGACTGTAGAAATAACTCACCGTTCAGCTTTGCTCTGATGGATTCATCGAGAGCTGAAGGATCTTTGCCGTTCAAAACAGCGAGATTCATATCCACAAGATTCATGAGCATCTGATAGCACTTGTCTACAGATGCCGAGTTTGAATCTTTGAAAGGAAACACATTGATTTCTGGCATCTTGACTTTAAATCCCCCCTGAAGGTTGATTCCCAATGCAGATTCTTTCTCTTTTCCCTTTGCTTCCTGTGACCTTTCTTGCTGATCTGCACAATGGAGGCAAAATTAAATGGATATTACTCTACTGGCCAAAAGATTGCAATAATCAAAAATATTTCATAAACATTTCATTTTAATGTTGAAGTCCTTTTGCTCACCAAACCTGTATTTATTTAATCAATTAACATCAATTTAAATCAGTTTACTAACATAATACATTTATTGAAATAAATATTTTATAATGCCAGTTATTGTCATTTTGGATTTTATTAATTCATTAATAACTGCTGAACTATGATTAATAAATGTTGCACAAGATTTTTCAATAGTAGTTTGTTAGTAAATACTTTAATGCACCATTGTTACTAAAAATTACAGCAAAACTAATATTGTAAAAACAAAAATAAAAGACGAAGTAATGATAATTAAACTTTTCTATGTGAATATGTTGTGAAATGTAAATTGTTTCTGTGATTTAAATATTATAATGTAATATTAACCATTTTAACCAATTTAACATAAAAATCAACATTAGAACGCTTTCAGAAGGATCTTGACCCTAAAGACTGAGAGATGATGCAGAGAATTAGGCTTTTATTCACAACAATAAATAGCATTTTATAATAAACAGATGACATAGGTGGAAGCAAAATTCTAATGAAATAATTTACCTTTTTTATATTCCTCAAGTACTAAATCTTTTTGTTGGAAGAGCTCTGCCAAAACATAAATAAATGAAGTTATGAAGTACAACTGTTAACTTAAAGCAGATTTTAGTCAAATATATGAAGAAAGCAGTTGTTCACCTTTTATCTTTTGCCAGAGCATTTTCATAATCTCCAATTCATCAGCCAAAGCACTGCCACACAGAGCTGCAGAAATATGAGAAATGTTTAAAATATATACACATTTCACTCAGAAATTATTAGTAAATTAGTTACAAAAATGACAATGCACTAAATTTAAATTTGTTTATCATTTTAAGCTTGTAACAGTGCAGTAGTGAGTTTTATTTATTTAGACATTTAACAGTAGTAATGTTTTTACAATTTGCACATTTTTATTTGTGACTTTTTTAATATAAAATGTAAACTGTAATAAAAAAAATAATCCATTGTAGAATAACTTTTTTTAAATTCTCATTTAAAAAAATCCACAAAAGAGATCAAAATCTAACAGAAAACATCCAGAAAACAGTCCAGGCATTGCTTCAGCAAAAATCTGTTATTATCTGTGCCATTAACTAGAGTTGTGGGGATGGAGAATGGCCAGTAGTTTTTAACACATCCTAAAATTATGCATTTTTAGTCCCCAAAATGCCATTTATCACGTAAGCGAAAATTATTATCTATTAAATAAATTAATAGATAATTAAACTATTAAAGGTGCAGTATGTAAGTTTGACACCCAGTGGTGAAACTAGGTATTGCAATCCTGGATCAAAACAAGCCAACATTATGAAGCTGCAGGCCCGGAGACCCAACCGCACGCTCAGGCCTGCTCGCTCAGACGGCTAGACCTGCACTTCCAGACATTCACAGTGCCACCTGCTGTTTGAAAGATCGACTAACCTGAATTCAGCTGCTTATAAATTGTAACTTAAACTATTTTTCTACTATAAAATATTACGCTATGATTGAACACATTATTATACAAAATATTAAACATACTAGATTTTGATTTGATGCATTAATTCTGTTGTATTTTTATTAACTGTATTTGTAAATAGATATTGTTCAGTTACTTCAATATTTTCAGACATTTGTTGTTGTTGTTTTTTTAAACCATTAAGGATTTATCACTGTTTCGTAATGAGTTGAGGAAATGAATATTATCTTCATATACAATAAATTTCTTCACATACAATAAATTATAGTACTAGGAGTAATTTTCTCACAACAAACTTTTTTTTGTATACTTTTCATTAGGTCCTACAAGTCATCAGTCTGTAAACAATGCAGAGAAAAATTATAATTGGAGTAATAATTATTTTTTACGTAGAAAATAACATCAAATAAAATAAATGCTTGAAGTTGAAGCATTCTTGTTGGGGAGATTTTTCATTTCTCGAGCAAAAAACTGTAAATTTCTGCAGCATTTGGTGCACTGCATTAGTGTTGGCCCCCCTTTTTGAATTGTAATAGCAATCTGGGAAAAAATACACAAGTCACAAGTTAATTATTTTTTATATAACCTAAGAGAGCTCATATTGTAAATTCTATGCAGAATAACTGATATTGTGATTTCCAAAAAACGTATTTGTAATCATTACAGAACTTATTAATAATTGATAAACTGCTATTGTGTTACTGTTATTGTCTCGGGTAGCGCTTTCAGATAGATAATACAGATGTACAGTAGACCTACATAGCACTAAAATATGTTACAAGCAATAATTGCATTATATATTATACATTTTATTTTAACATTTTTACTTTAAGGTTTTTTATTTTGCCAGAAAACATTGCTATAAAAGTGTCCCAGAATGGTGCAATAACACCGGTAATAAGAGCAAGCTGTAAATACCCTAAACTAATGCTATCTTTTGACACTAATTTTGATCAAACACTGAAAAAATAGTTTTTTAGTGTAATATTTTACGACACATTGATTTATGCCATAAAACCTGGTCATTTTCAGGAATCGCTTTAATAATCAATAACCTTATACTGGCGTTTCTAATGTTGCTACTTGCTAGAAAGTGCTGTTCTGAGCATGCAGTTGGGTCAACCCAACAGCAGGTGGCACTGTCTGAGAAAACAATAGGTCTGGAAGTGCAGGTCTGTGCGCGCAGGTCTGAGCGTGCAGTTGGGTCTCCAGGCCTGCAGCTTCACCTTACTCAAACAAGCGCAAGCGCAGGTTGCCAGATTGAGGTTCAACAGGAGTGAGCCTGATTTTCAAGCCTTAAGGATCGTGTTCTATATAAAGCAATGGCACGTGATAGAAGGAATATTTTACATATTTTCACCTAACCAACACCTGAAATGTATAATTAAGAAACAACTTATTTCTCACAGCTGAACAACAGGATAAATGACAATGATCAGCTCAGCTACACCTCATGTGCTTTATTCAGTGTTAAATGCTAATAATGTGAGTCTGAATGCCACTTTGCATCACATTTATTGCCATACTACTGAAAGCAGCAGCAGATAGTTCACCTCAGACCTGGAAAATAAAAGAAACTGTTTGAAATTGAACTTTAGATTCAAAACCAAAACCTATCAGTGATTCAGCATCTACATTTAACAATTGAACACTTTACAATGGAACCTGCTCACCTAATATTGACGTTCGTAATATTTATATTATTGGCTAATTAAAAACCACCTCATGTGCTACTGGTCCACCAGAGGTTGCATTTTGGTCACGGACACATGCTTTGAGAGTCTTCCTGACTGAATGAATGAAATGCGCTGTTTTCCACCAAGGCAACCCGGGGTGCTGAAATATAATTGACTAAACTGGCAATGGAGGGATTAAATTACCAAAACAAAGACAGCTGTTCCGGCGCGTAACGTACATATTTAAAGCAGAGTTTCTGACTTTAGCATTGTTTTTCAGATAAACAAGGATGTTCACTGATCATGTTTCTTAAGTATCTGCACACATGTTCTGATGTTTTTAAAGCATACACTCAATGCATCACCTAGCGGGTTCCACACAGGCTTCTGCATCTTGCTTATATACACGATGAACAGCAGCTACGCTAATTATTCTCTTTATTCTCTATTTTCACCTGGGGATACTCATCCCGAGGTCCTCAGATTATGCGGAGTCACTGATTGGATCCAAGACCAGCGACGTGATGATCCCAAGGATTCCATATCCGGGACCAGGCCATATCCTGAGCTGCTGCTGCGCTGATGGTCGTGGGGAGTGGAGATCATGAGTCTGATTCCAGCGACGTTCCAGGGACAGACGAGTCTTCGCTGAGGCCATCTTCCTGCCTAAACCACGGCGACTGAATCTCTGCACAAGACTTTTGGCCAGCGGAGAAATTAAAATGGTCCTGCCCAACTGAGTCTGGTTCCCTCAAGGTTTTTTTTCTTCACTCTCATCAGGTGAAGTTTTTTTCCCTCTCCGCTGTCGCCACTGCCTCGCATGGTTCAGGATTGGTAGAGCTGCGCATCGATGAATTTGCTCTTCAGTGTTTGAACTCTCAGTAATGATTAAATCACACTGAACTGAGCTAAACTGAACTGAACTTAAACACTAAAACCTGAACCACACTGTTCCAGTAACTATGACCATTTATGTGAAGCTGCTTTGACACAATCTACATTGTAAAAGCGCTATACAAATAAAGCTGAATTGAATTTAATTATGCTTTAGAAGAGTTATAAACTTACATACAGCCATTTATAAGCTGTTTGTTCAATCACAGTGCACAGGGTTATCAGACCAGAGCACAGTCAGAGCATTTTAGACACTAGAAATACAATTCAACTTTATGCTCTCTGTAGCAGAGTTTGTTACCTTGCAGGTACAGCATGTCAAATTCATTCTGCTGACTTTTCCTAGAGCCTTGATGAAACTGACTGCCAAAGGTGGAGGCATTTACAAACGCTCCACTGAGGGAATAACCTGCCTCATATGGAGTGATCTCGAACCAGGGATCTGTAGATGCACAATACACCATTATACCAGCTGATTTGAGAATATGAACTCTACATTACTTTTAGAGAAACACACACCTCCGTTATTGCGCTGTTTGCAGGTCTTGTCAATCACTGTGTAGATGGGAAACGGGTCTTTATTGTTGTGGCCGTGCTGATCTGTGAGTGTGTGTTCATCGATCTGTAGAATTATTTTGCAGAAATATGTTAATGTAATACACTGAACTCATATCCACTTGTGATGAATAGTCACTGACCTCTTTCACAAATGTTGTGACGGCCAGCACTGCCCAGACGTCAGTCAAGCTGAAGTGGTCTTTCCCTTTGAAATATTTCTTCAGTTTAGCAAATTTGTCTTTCAAGCTGACTGCAGGACCGCTGATTCTGCTGAAGATTCTGTCTTTGACCGTCTGTAGTTTAGTGGACCAGTCTGGTTCCTGATATAAGGAGGCCATGCACCTTCAGAAGAACAACACACTGCTCTCATTTCTGACATGCAACAGAGTGTGTGTGTGTGCGTGTGTGTGTGTGTGTGTGTGTGTGTGTGTGTGTGTGTGTGTGTTTGTGTGTGCGTGTGCGTGTGTGTGTTACCAGGTGGATCCAGAGACTCCACTCAGATAAAGCACACAGTCCAGAAGACCTGCTTTATCAAGCTGATCCAGGCATCCCAGCAATCCCACCATGGCTCTTTGTCCTCCTCCAGAACCCAGTAATGCAATGTTTGGCACATTTTCCTGAATCACACACACACACAAATCAAACCTTCAGTGTACTCAAAGATAGCAGTATTGTACGATAGTGATATATTCAGCCTTGCCTAGTGTCATGAATAAATTAATATCAGATGAAAACCATCTCCAAATGTCCCATTTGTCACTCATTAGCAGCTCAAAATTATTTATTATCTGCTTCTTGCTTTAAGTGACTTTGAACGTGGCATGGTTGTTGCTGCCAGACGGGCTGCTCTGAGTATTTCAGAAACTGCTGATCTACTGGGATTTTCACACACAACCATCTCTAGGGTTTACAGAGAATGGTCTGACAAAGAGGAAATATCCAGTGAGCGGCAGTTCTGTGGGCGCAAATGCCTTGTTGATGCTGATGTATGTTCACGTGTGTAAGACACTTTGAATAAAAAGCGTCTTCTAAATGCATAAATGTAAATATAATAACCAACCCTTTGGGACAGCCATAATACTGAAGTGGCTCTCAGTGCACTGAGCTTTACACCCGTGGTAAAAGCTGTTATTTAAATGTGTCAAGGCGTTTTACCTGATTGCATGGTGTAGAAAGCTTCTGTAGGCTTTGCAGAACAGAGATTCTCCTTCTGGCTACAAACTCCTGCTCGCTCTTGTTCAGAGAGGGTTCAATTCTCACTTCACCACTACAGAGGAAAGATGATCGATAGATACACACACAAAATAATGTTTGCTGTGCGGGATCTGCAATGTCAAACCACAATTCAGAACACACAACTTTGAGTCATAGCAAAGTTTATCTCTAAGCTAATGCTGTGATATTTACTCCAAGATTAAGACAGTTTAATCCATTCTGAGACAATCATAAAGTTTAACCCTTTAACAAAGATTAACTGTGAAGTTATTGTTTATACAGTAAAGACTAAACAGTGTTTTTTCAACATTTGATTATTGAATTACTGTACCTCAATACTGTTAGACTCCAGTGTTTTCATCTGTGAATTTTAACATTTTATTTTGTATATTTTATATAAGTTTGTGTTTTATGCAGATGCACTCCCCTACAAAACTATAAAATTAAGCTCATATTGCTAGTTCCAACTACTTTTTAAAAATGTTTTTGTTGAGGACAACGTAATTGTTTTGTGTTCAATCCACTTAAATTTGTAAAGACTAATAGGTTAACTTAATTCCTTCGTTTTCCTAACTTAAATCAACTGTGTGAAAACACCATTTTTACAAGATAGATAGATAGATAGATAGATAGATAGATAGATAGATAGATAGATAGATAGATAGATAGAGATAGATAGATAGACGGATAGATGGATAGATAGACAGACAGATAGATAGATAGATAGATAGATAGATAGATAGATAGATAGATAGATAGATAGATAGATAGATAGACGGATAGATGGATAGATAGACAGACAGACAGACAGACAGACAGACAGATAGATAGATAGATAGATAGATAGATAGATAGATAGATAGATAGATAGATAGATAGATAGATAGAGATAGATAGATAGACAGATAGATAGATAGACAGATAGAGATAGACAGATAGACAGATAGATAGATAGATAGATAGATAGATAGATAGATAGATAGATAGATAGATAGATAGATAGATAGATAGATAGATAGATAGACAGATAGAGATAGATAGATAGACGGATAGATGGATAGATAGACAGATAGATAGATAGATAGACAGATAGATAGATAGACGGATAGATGGATAGATAGACAGATAGATGGATAGATAGACAGATAGATAGACAGATAGAGATAGATAGATAGACGGATAGATGGATAGATAGACAGACAGATAGATAGATAGATAGATAGATAGATAGATAGATAGATAGATAGATAGATAGATAGATAGACAGATAGAGATAGACAGATAGACAGATAGATAGATAGATAGATAGATAGATAGATAGATAGATAGATAGATAGATAGATAGATAGATAGACAGATAGATAGATAGATAGATAGATAGATAGATAGATAGATAGATAGATAGATAGATAGAGCTGAACTGAGTAAACTATATAGAATAGACTTAATAAAAATGAATTAAAGGCTGTGTTCTATTCTAAATGCCTCATGTCCTAATCCCTTAAGTTTTACCTTCAGAGTAAACACTTCAATGCGAACATATATTACACCTGTTTCATGCATTACACCTATGTCAGGTTGTCATCAGGGTCACAAATATAAAATGCTCAATGTGTCACAGGACCGAAAAGCTTGCATTACATGTAATCTATCTTTCTGAAGGGCCCTTTGAAGTGAGCTGTTTTAAGCACTTTTGTTTGGAGCGAGCCATGAATATGCTGGAAAGCCGTGTAAGTTTGAAGATTATTTTCAGCAGTTATTTTATTTATTATTCAGCTTGTGGTAGACTAATTAAATAATGCAAAATTAATTTTACTGTTTCTATTGCAGAATTCACAGCAGGATTACGTACCTCTTCCGACATTTGGATGCACTCATCTATAACACAATGGAGTCGACATAAAGGTAAGTTTCTGATAGTTTAGAAACAGACAGATAAATAAATGTGTCACAGCGTAATTGTTAAAACCTGCTAAACAACTGATAAACATACATTTATACAGAGTAAAAATCACTTTCAAGTGTAAAAGATGCAGTACAGCTCATTACTTAAGCTTTATATAATCACACAGCTTTTCAGTTTCTTTATAGTAAAAATAGCATCATTTTGTTTCAAAGAATTATTCATTGTGTCTTTAAATAATGAACAAATTTCAATGATTAGAAAATGTTCAACTTTGAAATATGAATCACCCAAATTATATTTTCTGCACTTTTATGTAAAAGTCACTGTTATTGACCATATTAAACACAGTTTTAATGCTAATCACTGAAACATGCTGAATTCGTCACATGCTTGAAAGTTTTCAATTGCCCTGCATTATTAACATTTTAATAGCTTTTAATAATGTACTTACTATTGCTGAAAATCTTGAGTCTTCACCAACAAGAGCAAGCCAATAGCAACATTCAGGCTGTTTTATAGGGCTCTAAAACTACACTGCGAGTGCAGGCATAATCATAAGGGTGTGGTTATGATTGATCAATGACTCACTTGCAGAAAAAAATGGAGATTTCCTTGTGAATCAATCAGGCACCTCACTGTCAACGGGTTGTTGAACATGTTTATATAAGGATCTTTTCACTGAGATCTTGCAATGCAGAAGATGCTATGCAGTATTCAAGTTTTTTTTGTGTCCCATGATTTGATATAGATTCCAGCTAATATGTTTTAACTTTTATAAAAAAAAATAAAAAAAAATAGCTGCAAAGTTCTTGGTTTAATGTTCAGGGAATGCGTGAGCTGATCAAATGGATGCAATGTCAATGACTCTGAATCGACTCAGTTGCCATAAGCATAGAGAGTAAATATGTGGGTAACACTTTAGAATAACTATTCGTTATAACTAGTTAATAATCCATTAATAAACTGTTAGTTAATGAGTTATAAATTACTTGTTAAATAAAAATTTAATAAAAAAAATATTAAATTCAAATAAAAGTTAATAGTTTGTTAATTATTTATAACTGTGCCTTATAGATAGCCAATAGACAACTTACAAGCTGTTAGTTAACATGTTATAAATGACTTGTTAGCTGTATTTTACTGATTTATAGCTATACCTAAAAAAATATTAATAGATCATGAACAAGCTGTTAGTAAAGTACTTATTAAAGACTTGTTAGGTGTAGAAATATAAATTTATTATCCAAAGTAATGCAAAGTGTCAGTTTTGTCAACTTGTTTACTCTTTTCGGTCAACTGGTCAAGCGGTTTCTGTCTCCAGAACATGATGAGATCAGACCTGAAAAGGCAGTTTACCCTGCCGACTCCAATACTGAATTTGCATGCTTTGTTTTAGCCATCTCCCCTCCTCCTAAGAACACAATATAGACATGAAATCTTTGTCTTAATTCAGACTTGTGAGAGACATGATTGAAACTTGCAGACTGCGGACCTCTAGTAGGCTCTTGCAGACACATGGACATCCTAAAGACGGTGTATGACTGCAGATTAACCAACATGTCTCAATAAAGGAATTCTGCTTGTTTCGAGTCTCCTGGACTGGGTTCTCTTCTTTTCTTTAATAATTTTTTTTTTTACAACAACTTATAAAACAGTGAGGTGAGGAGGGGGAGAAAAAAAAAGGAAAATCCAATCTTTACCACAGGGTGCGGCCGGTGAAGCCTGTTGCTTTCAGTTCTGCCCTGGTAGTTAATAGTTTATATATGTTATTGGGACGTTATTCTAAAGTTGCAATTACTCTTCATGTATTAACTGTTAGTAAATGAGGAAGTTGGAACTTTAGAATAACGTCCTAAAAACATACACAAGCTAATAACTAACACTAACATATTAACTCACACTTTACAGATCAGTTGTTCATAGTTTAAGTAAAAATGTCTTTTATTAAAAAAGTTCCACAAAGTTTCACTGGCGTTATTAGATGGTAAACAAACTATAAACAACTGCTCTGTAAAGTGTGAGTTCATATATTAGTGTTAGTTATTAGCTTAAGTATGTTATTGGGACAATATTCAAAAGTTTTAACTCTTCCTCATTTTTTTGTGTGGAGTTTGCATGTTCTCCCCGTGTTGGCATGGGTTTCCACCGAGTGCTCCGGTTTCCCCCTACAGTCCAAACACATTCGCTGTAGAGGAATTGAATTTACTAAAATGGCTGTGGTGTGTGTGTTTGTGTAAATGAGAGTGAATGGGTTGTGGCTGGAAGGGCATTCGCTGCGTAAAACATATGCTGGACTAGTTGGTGGTTCATTCTGCTGTGGTGACCCCTGATAAATAAGGGACTAAGCTAAAAAAAAACTAATAAATGAGTTTTATGACTGTCTGGACTCGACTTGGACTCGGATGTTAAGGACTCGGACTTAAGTCCGACTCTACCCCTTTTGGACTTGGACTTGTACTCGACTGGTTAAGGACTTGGTCTTGACTTGGACTCGACAAAGGTGGACTCGACCCCAACTCTACCATTCCGTATGCAATACCTTCATTGTGCCTGCTGCAGCCATGGCACGGCAGCAAAGTTCCTTGGTTATTACACAAGAAGAAGAGTATAGTTCCTAGCCATTAACCTAGAAAATAGTAACTTTTCGATTTCTGTTTGGTCTTTGTAAATGATATAACTACAAACATGTTAAGCTTTAAATATATGAAAATTATTTAATAATTCTTGAGAGATGCTAAGCTAACAATTGCAACAGCCAAACCTGGAGATCGGCTGAATGGATTGAGTAAATGGTAAGCTTGTTTATTAAATCCCATTTTGTTATTTAACTTACTATTTCTATGCAACAGTCAAGTTGTATGTTAATTTGCTATGAAGAAAAGGAAATAATTTATTTTTTGCATGCTGATTTATGTGAAATTGTGAATATAGGTAAATATAATCACCTTGCAATTGTGAATATTGAAATTGCCAGATGAGTATTTTGCCATTGTAATTGAAATTATAGCTTTTTTGCTTTGAGTATAGACTATTCAGTTCATAAGAGCAATTCAATCCTTTATGAAATTTGCTGTATAAAAATATAACTTTTTGAAATATTCATAATTATCAGCCTATATATATCGGCCATCTGCCTCCAAGTCTGAAAAAAAATCCATATCGGTGCATCCCTAGTTGTTAGACTGGTGCACTTTTTTGTGTTGTCAGTATGCTTGTGTTTATATAGGCCTATTGTTGTATTTACAATGTTTGTATATTTATAACCACCTCTGAGAAATTTGGAGATCGTGAGTCACTGGCATTGCTATTTTAGGAGTCATGGGCTGAAAAGTTAGCCAGAATTTGCCCAAATGTGCTTGCTATCTGAGTAGCTAGCTCTCTGCAACTCTCACATGGTCGCCCACTGAAGCTAAGCAGGGCTGCGCCCGGTCAGTACCTGGATGGGAGACCACATGGGAAAGCTAGGTTGCTGCCGGAAGTGGTGTTAGTGAGGCCAGCAGGGGGCGCCCAACCTGCGGTCTGTGTGGGTCCTAATGCCCCAGTATAGTGATGGAGACTCTATACTGCTCAGTGAGCGCCGTCTTTCGGATGAGACGTTAAACCGAGGTCCCAACTCTCTGTGGTTGTTAAAAATCCCAGGATGTCCTGGGATTTGGCATTGCATCATCCAAGTGGATGCTGCACACTGGTGGTGGATGAGGAGATTCCACCTATATGTAAAGCGCTTTGAGTGTCCAGAAAAGCGCTATATAAATGTAAGGAATTGTTATTTTTATTATTGGTATGCACTAAATTTAACAAGTTTTCCCATAGCAAACCTTTATAAATGTGCAATGGAGTGTGATGAGTTTTTACTCTGGAGCACATCTGCTTGCCTGTATGCATTATCAGTAAGGCGTGTGCTGAATTTTGTCTTTTCATGTCATCAGTTAACAGTGAAGAAAGTAAAAAAAAATAACTTCAACTTGAATAATGATGCCGTTGTGCTAGCTCTTGATATGCCAAGAGGTTTTGACAAGAGAAAGTTTGTTTTGTTGTTTTAGAGCATTTATCAAGCTTAAGCCTTTGAGAATGTCGCCTCATTTCACCCCAGTTGATCCAAAACCTGATTTGACGGAGCCGGTTTAGCTAGTTAAAGGGGGGCATGGCTGTCGAAGAAACCAATGTTTATTGTGCTTCTAGTATACTTAATATTAACTTGAAGTGCCATTCTATTTATAAAGGGAGTGCAATAGAGATGCATGTTACTGTTGAATAAACATTTATGTAATTGCTTTCAGTTTTCAGCTTTTTACAGATATTTAGAGTAAGCAGACACACACACAAAAAAATCATCATTAAAAAAGTGTAGCTATGTTTTGTAAGGAAATGCAAGAGATGTGTTTCTTTTTTTCAGCTTTTACAAAGATTTGATAGAATAAGCAGACATGCATCATTCCACTAAACACTGCCCTTTAAAATAAACATTAATAATAATAATAGATTTTATTTTTAACATACTTTTCTATAGAATAATAGCGCAAGAGTTCCCAAACCATTCAGTCCACGAAGCAAAAATAACATTCCAGTTGTTCGTAACCCCACTATTTTCAAAGAAGTTATAAATTTACAAACGTTCCAACCAAGTCTTTTCTTGGTTTAATTTGGAAGACCACCAATCGGAGATCTTTCTCCATGTTCAGTCGTGGTCTGTATTTATTTTTAATGTATGTGAGTGCCATAAAGGTGTCAAGTTTAGGCTGGTGCTGTAAAATCAATCTGCTCCAGCTGACTGTGTCGTTAATCTATTGTAAACACCACATGGGGTTTTTAAAAAAAAACATTGAAAGAGTGACGGCTTTTTATTTGCATATGTTGTATTTGTTTTATAATCAGGGTTCATATGGTCATGGAAAACCTGGAATAGTCATGAAATGTTGACATGGCTATTTTCAGGGCCGGAAAAGTTTTGGAAACTACATTTACATTAGTCATTTAGCAGATGTTTTTGTGCAAAGCCATTGAAGCTGCGGTATACTGTATACTGGAATGGAGGTTAGTTGTTTTTACTTTTCTTGGCCAAAAACATGCTCCCACATTGTTAGTGCTGTGTTAGCATAATCTATTTTACATAGATATAAAAATAAATTTAAACTATTGCATGTTTTATGATATGCTGTAATAAATGTAAACGTTTCTTATGATTTACCACATATATGTGGATATTAGGTCATGAAAATTGACTTGAAAGTCCTGGAGAAGTGATGGAACTTTTGTAGCAAAAATGTGTATGAACCCTGTGTAATATTTTATCTTCTGTAGGTTATGGATAGTATATTAAAATGTATTAGATTTTTTTAAAACGACCTCACCTTATTGTTACGCGACCACCCAGGGGGTCTTAACCCCCACTTTGGGAACTGGTGAAAGAGTTAGGCAATTATATCTTTAATGTGGTATTTTCTCCAGAGCTATTTTGTGTGCTTTGCAATATGTTTTTGTTGAAGACTTGAATGTAATTCTGTCTCACTTAAAATATCATAATACTCATTTACACTGCAGTTGCACTTCTTGATTTTCTGGTATTGTGGTGTAAATTCCTTTTTTTTTCTCTACACTAAAAACTGCTTTATTGAAACCAAGATGACAAAATGACTTGTTTCCTAATTTGTTAGCACGTGTGAAATAAGATTACGTCTCTTGAAGCAAAGTATGTGAAAATTAGACGAAAAGAGGAATGACTTTCAAGTTAATGGCTTTAAGTAGTGAAAGAACCACAATCCCATGAAGCATTGACACTACAGTGACACTACTTGTTTGTTTATCATTGACAAATAAGACAGTGTTTGAAAGAGTCTGAAACTTGTTGGGGTTTAAATGAATGTTCTGAGTTTGGTAATTATTTTGAAGCTTGTCCTAAATATTAGAAAAAGGTAAACGTTAGGTTATACAGTTGAAGTCAGAATTATTAGCCCCCTGTGTATTTTCCCCCCAATTTCTGTTTAACAAAGAGAAGATTTCTTCAACACATTTCTAAACATAATAGTTTTAATAACTCATCTCTAATAAAATAATTATTTTATCTTTGTGATGATGACAGTAAATAACATTAGACTAGAAATTCTTCAAGACACTTCTATACAGCTTAAAGTGACATTTAAAGGCTTCACTAGCTTAATTAGGGTAACTATCATGCTCTCTTCTGCAGATTCCTCCAGATCATGCCCCCGTTGCCACAGAATACAATTCTGCTAATATTTTGTTCAGTTCTTAATTATTCTGTTTTCAGGACACCATCAAATCATGTCAAGGATAGAGGTCAGCATTAAACCTGTAACCATTGACTGCCATGTTATTTGTTTTTCCTACTGTGGAAGTCAATGATTTCATGATTTTACCCTTTATTAAAATATCCCCAGGAAGAAAAAAAGCACTTTCCATGAAAAAAAGGACAGGGTCTTAAACTCTGTCAAAGAGCTGTGGAATCGGCAAAATAATAATAATAATTTTTAAAAAATCACAAATGAGAGAAAGGTCAGGATTTGCAAGGTAATCGTCATTTTTTATTTTTGTAGTTTTTATATTTTTAATCTCAATTAATCATATACAAATATATTATATAAATATATTAGCTACAATTTTATTTTATTAGTATATTGGTTGCTATGACTTTACACAGTGTTAATATATATTTCTATTTTTTTTCTCCAGGTGTTGCTGAAAGGCAAGAAACCCCTCATTTCAACTCAGCAGTCCTTCCCTTGCTCAATGTTGTGTTCAAAAGGAGACCCAAATACAAGAGAACAGTCAATAAAGTTTGTGACAAAATTAGAAAAGCAATCAGAATGCTCAGCCTTCCTCTGGGCGATGCAAAAACAGAACATTTCTGTTTCTTTGTCGAGAGGGACGAAGCAGTCAGAATGTTCAGCCTTCTTCTGGGCGATGCAGGACTGATCAAACATAGAAGACCTCCACAGCAAAAACGGTTAAAAGAAACGGGACAGATCTCAGGCTTGTCGAGAGGGACGAAGCAGTCAGAATGTTCAGCCTTCTTCTGGGCGATGCAGGACTGATCAAACATAGAAGACCTCCACAGCAAAAACGGTTAAAAGAAACGGGACAGATCTCAGGCTGGCGAGCAGATGGTATGGCTTCACTTTAACATGGGCTGTGGGAAGAGCAGAGGTGAGCCGACGTACAGATGGATTTAACACAGATAACAGGGTGGTGAGATGAGATAAGACACAACGGTGATCCACAGGACAAGACAAACTTGGTGATCCTCAAACAGGTAAGACACAAGAGCTGCGTAGCTTTCTGACACAGAACAATTATCAAGCACAGAACGAGGACGAAGGGGATATTAAAAAGCCAACAATCAGAGAAGAGAGAGAACAGGTGAGAGTGATGGGAACGGGACAACAAGAGAATTGATAGCAGGTGTGCGAGTGTGCATGAATAGACAGGCACGAGAGGGAGACAGAGATAACACAGGAAAAACCCTGACACTCAAGCAATATGTTTTGCTCTTTCAATGTAAAGATCCAAGGGTAAGCTCCACAATGAACAATAGAGGCTTGAGAAATGTTTATCCTGCTTCACTTAACCAGAGTTCTTGTTTTGACACTTGTTTTGTTTTGTTTTGTTTTGCTCGACTTGTCACAAGTGTGCTATCTCCACAAACCTTTGGTTGGCTTTGTGCCCTATGCTATTCAGGACCAACTTGGGAGGAACCACCGTGTGACCAAGAATTTCTAAATGAAAGTAATCCAGGCCTGTGTTAGCTGTGCGTCTGATCTTGAGGTAAAACTACCACTTAACTGTGCAACTCCCGGGAAATTGTCTTGGTTGGATCCAGATGACCAGGGAAGTGATCACATTCTTCCTTGCCTCCAAAAGTAACAAAGAAAGTGTTAGTTTTCAACACGAAACACACAGGTATTTACCATGCTTGTCTATGTACATGTCACATTTTCTATGTTGAAATCCTTTGATTTGTATGCATATAAACTGACCTATTTTTTCTCATACAAGATATGCAAGTGACATGACCCTGCTTTGGGTAATGGAGAGGGCAAGAGTTGATTTCTCTTGGTGGAAGATGAGGTACTGTAACGGGGAGACTGACACGGAGGGATCAATTTTGCAGTATTTATTAAGTCACACTTAAACATCAACACCTCGCACGGCTGTGCGAACATACAACATACAACTCAACGATGATTAGTAGATAACAGAGGCAGAGTGATTACCAGGCTAGAGTCAAGGGCAGGCAGCGTGATTCAGAGTCCGTGTTACAGGCTTTAGTCAGGGGCAGGCAGCGAGAATCAGAGTCCGTGTAAGCAGGCTTTGGTCAAGGGCAGGCAGAAGACAGAGCAGAGTCGAGAAACGGGCTGAAGTGGTCAACGGGAGATCAGGCAGGATAGAACGCTCAGAAATGCTGGCCGGGGCTAAACAAGACTTCGCAATGAAGTGTGTGTGTGAGCTGCTTATATGTGGTACGTGGGTCATTAGTGAGATGGAGAACAGGTGTGCTGGGATCTGAGTGAACTGGATGACGTAATGGTTAGAAGTCCGGAGATGGTGACCTCTGCTGGTCAGCGAGGGGAATGACTGGGACCGAGTCGGTGACAGGTACCCAGTACCCAGGCAAGTAAGTGCTTTTTTTAGCCCTTTTTGGCCACAGGTAGAGTCAATGTAATGTCCAGCATTATGCATGCCAAATCTGGCAACCTCAGTGTAGCAGTTAAATACAACTTGAAGGCCATGCAGGTGTCTGCCATTCAATACCACTTCTAAACGCTGATGTGGTTGTGTGGTGAAGCCAAAGATAAATTTCTACTTGTAGACTGTTGGAATATTAAGCCAATTCCATGCGTGTTTAATAAGAAAAGGCCTGGAGAGGGTTTTCTTTAATGCCAAAAATATTAGTAATTTATTAGATACAAATGAATAATTGGATGACAGAGCTCTGGGTTACGTTACCCCAATGCAATACAACAATTACATTCAAGAGGTTTCGCGACTAACTTACATTTCCTGACTCCAGCATATATACACAACTGATATTAACAGGTGGAGTTTTTTGGTTTAACGTCGCTGATCAGTCATTCTGCAGTCCTTTGGCTCTTTGTAACCCCTAGACATACTTCCTCTTTCTGCAACCCTTCTCTGCATACCAGAACTGAACAATTACGTGCATCTTTAATATTTTTTTTATATTTCATAACTTCTACAATGATCATGCTCCTTCTGACATGTCCAGACAGCAGTCTGTAACAAACCTAAATTCATTCTTATTCTGCTTTTTCCACTGGTCGGCAGTTCTTCTAAAAAGTATGCAGCACAGTAAAAAAGAGGAAGTGTATACACTTAGAAAAGACAATAGAACAATAGAAAAGATTGATTAATCTGTTGTTAGTCTAAACATTTTTCTAATTAAAAATTATGACCCAAAAGTAATACAAATAAATTCCTTTTTTCCTACAAGACCATAAAGAAAGTAAAGTAAAAAAGGCCAAAGATAGCATTGTTGCAGCACCTCAGAGCAAGGGATTAGAATTAGCATGGATGGATGGGACATGTCCACCAATATCCAACTACTATTGAAATGTCCCCGCCAATAATATAATTCAGTTTAAAAAAATTGCACCGTCACCATAAACCTAGACATGGAGAAAGGGTTCAGTCTAATTCGCTAGTCGAGTTTTACTGCCCCTAAACATATTTGAACATTGTGATTGGCTGTCACTGCTGTCATGTGAGAGCCTGCAGCTACGGTCATATGTAACAGAGCCAAAACTGAGGGAGAATTTTCCCGTGCGAGAATAAGGTGTGAAGTGGGTGACATGCAGCAAAAAAAGGTGGACATGAGGAGCTTATTTCAAAGAAAAGTGTAAGTAACATAAGTTCGCTATTAAATGAGTCCATCATTATAATAGTAACGTTACTGCTCGTGTTTTTTTTCCATGCTTTGACGCACAGACTAGCTTAAAGGAAATGAAAAAAACTCATTCGTCACTACAAAAGTCAAATTTCAGAGCGTACTCGCAAGATTTTAGAGCAAAATAATCAATGGCTTTTTGAGGTTTTTGCATCTAAACCAGGGGACCCAAACTCGGTCCTGGAGGGCCAGTGTCCTGCAGATTTCTAGAAAGCCTAGTAAGAGCTTGATTAGCAAGTCCAGGTGTGTCTGATTGAGTTGAAACTAAACTTTGCAGGACACCGGCCCTCCAGAACTGAGTTTGGACAACCCGGGTCTAGCATAATAGCAGGCTGATATAGACTGAATAGTATGGTCTGAAAAGTTCCCCACCAATATCAAGAGCAAATCTACGCCATTGGCTCAGAGATTAAGGCAAGGCAAGTTTATTTCTATTGCACATTTCATACAGAGTGGCAATTCTAAGTGCTTTACATAAACAAGAATATGAAAGAAATAAAAACAAATAATAAAAATTATTAAAAAACAGAATAAAATTTGTTAAATTGGGTTATAAAAGAGTAAAAAAGAAAAGAAAGACATAATCGTGAGATCTGTCGGATGTAGCACAGTGCTCATTCAGTAAAGGAAAAGCTAAACACGGGAATAGTGGAAAAGGTGATTAAAAGCTTTGATTGCTTCCAAAGCTAAATAAATGCATGATTTAATTTTTTTTATGTATTTGAAAGCATTAAAAAAGTTCTGTATGGTCCTATAAATTCCATAATTCTGAATGTTAGAAAATACATATATGTCCCGCAGCGTCTTTGTTTATTTATGCCATCATGATCAATCCTGATCTTTAATATAGTTCAGTGATGCACCTTGTTTTTATACAATAGTTTATTAAATAGAAAAGAAAGAGTAATACAATGTTTTAGTTAGCATTAACTGCGATTAACGTTTATGGCTCATTTGATTTTCAATGATTATACATTTACATTTAGTCATTTAGCAGAGGCATTTGTCCAAAGTGACTTCCAAATGTGGCATTCTGCGACTCAATATTAAGAGGCAATATACACACAAGTAGTGATACTTATACAATTGTTAGTGCTAAACTCGAGTAAGAAGGGTGAGATTATGTATGTGGGTCTTAATGAAATCAAGCATGAAGTGTCAGATTGAATAAAGCGGTAAATAAATAAATAAACACATAAATTAGCTGAAAAACACAGGGCCTCTATTACTGTAGCTGGCTCAATATGCTGCAACACCTCTCATTTCTGTTGCTTTTTATTAAGGAAATTATCTGAATGAATAAGCATTATTTTAAAGCAGGGGTCTCAAACTGCTTATGGCCTCCCTCCTCCTCCCGAGATTCATGAAATCAGTCCCCTCCAAAACATATGTTTTTGAATCACTATCATTGTTGTGCAGTCCCATAGCCGCTTGTGGTTTGAACACACCTCTTACTGGACATTTAAAGTACTGTGCTATATATTCAGATTAATTTAGGTTTCTCTCAGTTTGCGGTCGCACATGCAGATTATTTGCGGGACTGATTTTAAATTTGAAATATATGTCCGTAAGTGCTCTATTTTAACTAAAGCTCTATTTTTTTAATATTCTTGGGTCATTTGATTATGTTGTAAACTTCTAAGAGCCCAAAAAAAACAGGGAGAAACTTTCGGTTGTCTTCAAAGCAGAATCCTTTTTAATAAGAAGAACTCAGCGTGGCTGTGGCGTCATCGAAAGCAAACTCTAAACTCCACAGCAAACATTATACAATTTATACATGTTAGGTGGGGACAGTCAAACAAAGCATGCAAATGAAGTCTGGTTGTTTCTCCAGGTCTGATCTCATCAGTATATAAGAACATCATTACAACAATGTTCAAATGATGTTCTGGAGACAGGGAAGACAATAGATACAGCCATGCTGTGAAACCGATAATTGCATTACTGTGGCTTAGCCTGTAGTCAGCAAGGCAAAGGTTAAATGTCCCTCATAGCTGGCATGTCAATGAAATTCTATAATTAAAAACCAAAGAATATAACTTAAGTTATACGTAGATTATTGTTCATTTGGAATTAGATGATAGAAATTTATATTTACACAATTATAATTAGTTTTATACCGCCAGTATTGTGTTGTACAAGCATATTTCCATGGCGTACATGCGAAGATGGTGCTGTAAATATGATCATTCAGCTATTATTTGATTCAATCATTTAATAGATGATTTTTAAAAATTAGAAATAATTAATCTCATTTAATAGATTTTTCCTCATACACATATACAAATTTGTATAAAAATGTGCATTAGTACAATTTGACTTAATATTGTTCCCCGCTTGGTTGTAGTTTTACAAAAAAAATATATATATATATATATTAAGAAAACAATTGCCAGTAAAGTAAACTGCTTTCTGATGTTCTTACTCTATCTGTTAATCTTTTAGTTAAGCAACAATTGATTGGGATAGAATGATAATTATTATTATTATGCCTCTTATTAAATTTCATTTTCCATAGCAATTTAAACTTCCCCTTCAATATGTACAAAAACAAACTAAAAAGGAGCGTTGCCTTTGTATCGTCTGGCAAAGAATGTGCATCAACTACATCAGGTTTCACTTCTTTGTTGGGCTTAAATGTTAAAGCTATGGGTCCCACTTTATTTTAAGTGTCCTTAACTACTATGTACTTACATCAAAACAAATAAATACAATGTGCTTACTGTGTTTATGATGTATTTGAGAACACTTGTGGTGCTTTTGAGTTGGGATAGAGGTTGGGTTATGGACAGGTTTGGTGGTATGGGTAGGTTTAAGGGTAGGTTAAGGTGTAAGGGATGGTCAACAGTGTATTTACAAATGTAATTACAAAAGTTAGTTACAGATGTAATTACATACTTGTATTAAATCAAGCATAAGTACACAGTAAATACATGTATTTACACAATAAGTACATTGTAAAAAAACCTATTAGTTCCTATGTAAGTACATATTAGTTAAGGCCACTTAATATAAAGTGGGACCAAGCTATGAATTGTCAGTCACTGATATGCCCCCCGACAATTTCAGTTTGAGACCCATCCTTTAAAGGGATAGCCAAAACTACGATCCATCCAAAATTAAAAATTAAATCACTCTTCTCCAAACCAATTTGAGTTTTTATCTTCTTTTAAATATAAAGAAAGGCATTTTGAAGGATTTTTGAATCCGGTAACCATTGAAATACAAAGCATTTGCTTTTTTTTATCATGAATTTCAGCGGTTACAGGGTTTCAGTTTTCTTCAAAATATTATTGTGACTGATCACTAAACATATTTGGAACAGGTCAAGGGTGAGAAAATGATGACAGAATGTCATCTTTGGGTGAATTGTCCCTTTAATAAGAAGAAGACTGAGTAAAAGGAAAGTCAACAGCTCTCTTTGATAACACATTGACTGCACAGCTGCTGGTTGAACATCAGTAAATATGAAATTTCACTCTTATAGTTTTGGAATAAATACACACCAATGACAACATTAGGGTAACTGTAACGTTAATTTGCATTGGAAAAAATCAAACATTGAACACTTTGGATCCTTATATGAGAAAACTCCACTGATGTTCAGATCATCGTGTCATTTTTACACAATGACTGCACGAATCTCCTCCATCAGTCTCTCTCTGTTGTTCAAGATGTTTTTTCCAGCGACGTTCATTAGGTCAGTGATCATCTCAGCACTGAAAGCTTGTTGGAAGGTGGCATATTTGCTCCTCCAATCCTCAAGTTGATCTGAAGAAGAGTTAGCAAACATTAATCAGGTCACAGCTGATAAATTCCAGAGTTACTGAGCTAGACGATCTTAACTTGCCTCCACAGTTGACCACATTAAAGAGAGGGATGTGAATCACTGTTGGAGTGTTTTGGCCTTTGAACACATAGAAGTCCTTCGGTTTCTTGACGTCCTCAGTAGTAATGTTGACTTGAGGGAAAGGGATGTTTAGTTTTCCGCAGGTTTCAGCAGCGTCTCTCACTGTCTGCAGGAGCATATCAACACAGCTTTAATGGTTTATTATTCTACAGACCCTAAACTAATGAGCAAAACTGAAGAGTGATATATAGGAATGCACATAACTGGAACACAGGTCTTCATTCATTGTTTAAATAAAAGAAATATCAGATATTCAGTGTGAGAGATGTATAGAAATTGCATAGAAACATTCCTGAAAGTGACTGTAGACCAGAGTAAATGCTAATTATTTTCCTTTCAATCCTCTGAACACCTTCTTATGACATCTGCCTGGATTTCTCAATTTTTTGGCGTTGTGACCTGTTATGTAGTTTGTTTATTCACATGATTGGCTGCTGTTTATTTGCTTAAGACTTTTTCTCTTGTGTTTGAGTAAATTACCAATCCGCCACAAACATTTTCAATTAAAAGTTAAAGTGGGCCACAAAATTTTTTTTGGTTTAGTAAGCTATGCTTTAACAAAGGTGTTAAAATGTGCATATTTTCATTATATAAAGTTTTGTAAATAGTTTAAGTGCAAAAAACACTACTATTTTAAATGATTGCAAAAAATTTGCTTTTATCCAGTAGTGTGAAAGTGTTTGCCCTTTTACTGATTCCTTTTTTTTTTTGCATGACTGTCACTCTTTAATGTTTAAGGTCACCAAACAAATTTAAATTCAGGTCAGGCCAGATATTCTCCTTCATTAATTCTGCTGCGCACCAAAAATATCCTGGTTTCATTTATCACAGAAAGTCTTCCTGGTACTGAAGCACCAAAACTAGAGGGGTCTGGATGCAGACCTGGTGGAGTTGCAATATGAGCTGCATGCAATGCTGGTTCACCAGTCCTAACCCCACCCCTAATCATACCCCATCACTAGCTTCATTAAATGCATTGTGCCATCGCATCTCAAATGGATTCAGGTCAGGACTTTGACGAGGCCACTCCACAGTCTTCATTTTTTTTAGTTTTCAGCCGTTCAGAACTAGACTTGCTGGTGTGCTTTGGATCATTGCCCCGCTGCAGAACCCAAGTTCACTAAAGGCTGATTTATACTTCTGCGTCAAACATCGGTGTATGCTACGACGCTGATGCATAGCCCTTCGCCGTGGTCGTCGCTGATGTGCACCTCTCAAAAAATTTAACTACACGTCGTAACGATTGGTGTGATTGGTCGGCTTGGTAGCGCTGACGAGTCTGGGCGGGACCAAGAGCCGCGTGAATGGCGCGAGCCTGATGGAGCGATTGTTTACAAGTGTGGAGTCCCATGAAGGAGCTCCGGATGGAAAGTTTTGTTTTGTGTTTACCTCAGAGTTAAAGTTGTTGCACGTCCGCCGCTTCCTACCTCAAAATGAGCGAGTTTGAGCCACTTGTACATCCTGGAAGTGTTCAGGAAAAGCAAAACAGCACCAAAGAAACTCGACACAGAGGAACATTAACACCTCACTGCCAACTAGCGTTCCAGAAGTGTTAATGCAGACCAACAGAGACAGTGCGCAGAAGTATAAATGCACAGCTACACGCGTTGCATGCGCCATGGGTTACGCCGGTCACTTGACGCAGAAGTATAAACCAGGCTTAACAGTTGGCCAGATTTTCTCACATACAACTGAGGTAGGATCCAAAATGCCGGTTTATTAAAAGTCAGGCAAGCGATGGTCAACACAGGTGCAAACTGATTTATAAAGGCAGTCCAGAACCATGGTCGAAGTAACAGGCGAGAGGTCAGAAGGCAAGCGGCAGACTAAGACAAACGGATAAGCTATGCTAAGATCAAACCACGGAGAAACCAGACTAGGAAACGCGTTGTAGTGTTACTTTACCGTTAACAAGACTCGGCAAACTGAATAGGTGAGTGTGTGGCTTAAGTAGTGTGTGCAATCAGTCTCTGACAATCCTCAGGTGGTGCGAGTAATCAGTCTAGATGAGGAAGCATGTGTGAGTGTGACCGGAGTGCATGTATGAATATG
Organism: Danio rerio; assembly: GCF_052040795.2. Taxonomy (NCBI): domain Eukaryota; kingdom Metazoa; phylum Chordata; class Actinopteri; order Cypriniformes; family Danionidae; genus Danio; species Danio rerio. Next base: position 2,699,618 of record NC_141025.1, on the reverse strand, counting down.
TAGTCCAACAATGGCGGAATTGTAGTCCACGGTTATGGTGAGTGAGAACCAGCGATCTTATGGAATCCGATCGCTGGTAATCGTGGCATTCACACAGGGCTTTGTAGTTTTGCATTTTGTTTGCTTTAATAATAGTCTTGAAAAGTCTTGATTTCAAAACTGCATGATGTGTTTACTTGTGTTGTCTTTGACTGATATTTTAGTTTTTTTGATAATCTGAAACATGTGTGACAGGCATGCAAAACAATAAGAAATCAGTAAGAAGGCAAACACTTTTCAGCAAATTACAGCTAAAGTAATGGGATTTTTCTGAGAACCAAATCAAAAACATTATGTGCATCCTTAATTAAATAATACCATGAAAGGATCGCCTTCGCTGAAATCCAGAGAAATGATGAGGTCAACGTTTCTTTCTTTTCTCAGCACCGAGAAGTAGGGTGAGTTCAGCAACAGCCCGGCATCTTCATAGTCTCTGGTGTCACTTTTCAGAAGAGCAGTAGGCACCTCTTCATCTGAGGGATCACAGTGTAAAACCACTGTTTATTATATTATTCACACTCAAATGCCGGCAAACAGCAGGTCTGTTCTCACGTTTCATGTTGTGGAGAAAGTCATAATTCCTGCCCCAGATCCATTGAGCCATGCATTTAGAAATAGCCATCCGCATCCGAGTGCCTGAAATTTAACTTCTATAAATATTGTCTTTCAGGTAAATGCATGCTGCTTTAAACTTTGCTCATTTAGCAGAAGCTTTTAGCTAAAGCGACTTACAAGTGAGGATAAAGAAAGTACTTTAAATCATCAGAGAGTAGAAGTCAATAAATGCTATGATGGGTCTCTTTTACAAGTAATTTATCCTCCAAACATGCAAAGAGGAAAGAGTGTATCCAACAGGTGGTTTAATTCGATTACAGTGTAATTATACATACCTAGAGGCAAGCTTAGCTTCAATTTACACATGAAGTCGCACACATCCTCTGTGTATTGATTGATTTCTGGTTCTGCTTCTCTTTTATCACGGATATTCACTTTTTTCACTTGAGATATGAGCTGTTGTTCATCTCCAGAGAGCTCTGAGGAGGAAAAACGTATGTGCATTATTATTAGCTCATCTAGTTTCTTAGCAGACTGCTAATTTCAGCGGTTTTGTGTGTGTGGAAAATGGGGCCAGATCATTAGCTGACATGGAGGAGGTGTATGGGGGACAGAGCATGTATCAACGCGGCGTACGCACAAAAACTTTGCGTACGCCAGGTTTCAGGCTCAGAATCGCTCACGTTTGGATTTACTAACAATGAACTGAACGTGGGAATGTGCGCAGGTTCATGGCAGCTTTATGGCTGGCGTACGCACATTTTTTGTGCGTGTCTGTTTTATTTCCATTGGCGACTCCTAGAGGCAGTTGTGCTAAATTGCTCTCTACAAAGTGTCTGAGCCTTGCAATGGCAGCTGTATGAGACGGGTTCATCTAGCAGGTATATAAGGTTTCCATACCATACAGTTGACCAGCTAAACATTAAAGCACAATTTGCAGCGGTCGCCTGTTTCCCCAATGTAATCTGAGCTATCTACCGCACACACATTGCTATAAAGACACTAACTGAAGATGAATTTGCATGCGTGAATCAGAAACATTTCCATTCAATAAATGTGCAAATAAAATATGATGCACAAACTTATTAGTGATTCCTACTTGTCTTTCTCGTGATAGATAGTAGGCAAAATCTGATATGTAGCGGGGGAAAAAAGAAGAAAGAGTTCATCAGACGCTGGATTCGAACCGAGTTCATGCTCGAACATGTCAAAACATGTTGACATGTGTCTTACGAGCTGCACCACTGAGACTGTAAAGGGTACTGCAATACTTTACACCTATAAATCACACTATTTCTTTTCTAATGCACTCAGTGCGATGTTCAGACCCAACTGTGTTGACCGCATCAGCTAAACTCTCCCACTCTATTTTTTTCTTTTGTTGTTAATTCTGGAGAACAAACTTGCAAATAACACCGCTTTTCTCCGGTCTACCTCCGAAAGGAGCACCTCCAAATTACATTCTGTTCATAGTTTCTCTTTTTGCTTGCTTTTGCCGTTGCTTTTTCGTTGGGTTTTGCCATTAGCATAGTCATTAGCATATTCATACGGGGGAGGAGGCAGGAAGGGGTTTTGCGCTCGTGCATGTTGCGCTCAGTTTCACGTTCATTCAGATGTACAAAAGAATATGCGTGAGATTCGGCGTACGCAGTGTTTCATACATCTGAATTTTTAATAATAAAACGCAATGTTTTAGTAAGATTTCCACGCAAGTCTTCGTACATGAGGCCCCTGGTTATTCAATATCCTCAATAGTCAAAACTCAATACTCAGGTAGGCTGTGGCGTTGACACGATGCTCAATTGGTACTAATGAGCTCAAAGTGTGCGATGAAAATCTCCCCCACACCATTACACCACCACCACCAGCCTGAACCGCTGATACAAGGCAGGATGATCCGTGCTTTCATGTTGTTGAGGCCAAATTCTGACTGAGCATCTGAATGTGTCAGCAGAAATGGAGACTCATCAGAGCAGGCAACGTTTCTCCAATCTTCTATTGTCCAGTTTTGGTGAGTCTGTGTGAATTGTAGCCTCAGTTTCCTGTTCTTAGCTGACAGGAGCGGCACCCGGTGTGCTCTTCTGCTGCTGTAGCCCATCCGCCTCAAGGTTGGCCGTGTTGTGTGTTCAGAGATGCTCTTCTGCAGACCTCGGCTGTAACGAGTGCTTATTTGAGCTACTGTTGCCTTTTATCAGCTGGAACCAGTCTGGCCATTCTCCTCTGACCTCTGGCATCAACAAGGCATTTGCGCCCACAGAACTGCCGCTCACTGGATATTTCCTCTTTGTCAGACCATTCTCTGTAAACCCTTGAGATTATTTAAGGCTAGTATATTATAATGCAAGGATATTGTAAAGCAGGTATAACTGTAATTAGCTAAAATGAAAAGTAGCTAGTTCTTTTATCTAATTACACCCAACAATGATTCCTGCACACTTTAGGAAAGTCCTACCAGTCAGCTTTGTTCTGATGGATTCGTCAAGAGGAGTAGGATCCTGGCCTTTCAACACACGGATATTCATGTCGGTAAGATCCGTCAGCACCTGAGAACACTGGTCTTCTGGTGGTGTGTTTGGATCTTTTGAAACACACATTAAACATATGTAAACACTCTTTAATTACTTTAATGTAAGTTGTTTTCATCACAAAATTGTGTATTAGACATTTCCCCACTACCAATGTTTTGCATTGAAGCTAAAAAGAATGATCTGTTTTGTAACACTTCACACTAAGGTGAATGAGCATTTGTTATGCTGCTTCTATGTTTGAAATGCTTTACCCTTTTTGGTTTCCTCAGCAGGTGTTGATTGTGTAAAGAACTCTGTGGAGAAAATGAGATGGAATCAGTATTGATATTTCCACCAAACACTGCAACTTTATTCAGAAGTGAGTTTTAAAATGTAGCAGCACCTTGTATTTTTCCCAAGATGAAGCTGTGAATCATTTGTCTGTCACCTAAAGCACTGCCACAAAGACCTGCAGAAAAGGTCAAATATCATTTAAAAGTAAAATATAAATAATTATGACTAATACAGGGATGTCCAAACTCAGTCCTGGAGGGCCGGTGTCCTACACATTTTAGTTCCAACCCCAATTAAACACACCAGAACCAGCTAATCAAGCTCTTTCTAGGTATACTAGAAACCTCCAGGTAGGTGTGTTGAAGCAAGTTGAAGCTAAACTATGCAGGACACCGGCCCTCCAGAACCGAGTTTAGTAATCCCTGGTCTAATACATAAAATTTAGCCATTGTTCAGAAAAAAACATCTGTGTAATATGGTTTATTTTAACGACAAAGTATTATGTTATGATCTTTTAATTACTTTTTAAGATTTAGTAATTGTGCAAGTGGTTTATACTAGTGTTCTGAGACATTGTTCAATGATAGTGTGTTTTCATATTGATAAGCTCTCTTGTTGTTTACTTTGCAGGTACAGCATGTCCACTTCAGGCTGAGGTTTGACCTTACGGCCGTTCTCAAACTGGCTGCCGAAGCTGGGAGTGTCCACAAATGCTCCAGTGAGGGAATAACCTGCTTCATATGGAGTGATCTCGAACCAGGGGTCTGTAGATGAACAGCACAGCATTATAACAGCTGACGTGAGCACAGTAACATTTTCGTTCTTGCATACAGACCTCCATCTTTGCACTGCTTGTCGATCACTGTGTAGATGGGAAGTGGGTCTTTGTTGTGCTGCTCCTGCTGATCACTGAGTGTGCTCTCATCCATCTGTGCAGATTTTTTGGACACTGATATCAAAAATGTACTGATGATATGTTTTAATGTTTTTTTGTCATTGTGTCGTTTTGCAGAGATACACCGTCATATGCAGTTTGGCATCATTCCAACTAATTGTTAATAGCAGACGCAACACAAAGGAATTTAAATTCCAGGGCCCGGTTTTTCAAAAGTAATCCACTAGGATTTTGGATAAGGGATTGGATCAAATCTTGAAAATGGGTTTTTCAAAAGAAAAAACGGATTACATAATCGGATGAGATCACGTAATCCAATCTTGGTTTTGATCCGGATCAAACCTTTAGTTTGGGTTTTTCAGACCTTTTTTGTAGGATCTGGATCACTTTGATCCAAAAAACCTGGATTAAACTGATCCCATCAGAAGGGTGGATTTAGCGTGGATTTCATGCCCAAAATGTAATGAAAACTTAAAAAAATTATTAAATAATACTATTTTTGGATCATACAGTATCTTACGAGATATACTATTTATTCATAAGGTTTTAATTTTATTTGTTCATCTGTCAGGCTATATTCAGTATAGGCTTTAACGTGTTCAGCCTTTCAGTATAGGCCTACAGCAATGTAGAACGAGTTTGGCCTCATAAAATAATCCCCCAAACAGCTGTCAAAACAGACCAAAAACAATCAATTGTATTATGTCACTAATTGATATATATATATATATTCATCACAATGGAAAATATTTTTCTTTTTAGAATATTTATTAGTGATGCATGCAATGATTACAGAATAACAAAAAAATGCAAAGATTGGCAATGACTGATTTTTAAAATCTCTTTCAACAATTGCAAAAAGAGACTTAAATGGCAGAAGCACAGCTTCATCTGTCAGAGAAACAACTAAATCTAACCAAACTGCAGCAAACCAAGGCCAATGTCTTGAGATCCGCCTCCTAAAGGCTACGCACAGACAAGCTGGTCTCTCCACATCAGATGAGGAAGTCTGAAATTATTGTGGAGTTTTGACATTAAGTCTTTTTTTATTTACATCTATATTTTAAACTTATTATAAATATCCTCAATGTACAGTGTTGTAGGTCTCAGATGAGCAGACTGCTGAAAGAGGATGGGGTGGGGTTTTTCTTGTTTTTATTACTTATTATTATTATTATTTTAATAATTATTAAATTTTCTTAGTTTTCATTTCAAATAAAAATAAAGATATATTGACCCCACGCTGGCTATTCTACTCTTTACATATCTATAGTTCTACATTGTGATGTCCTATCCTGTTTGAGCACTGGTTATCCAGATTTAGTGATCCTGAAAAGTTCCTATTCGGATCAGATTGATCCAATCCGATGTTGCTTTGAAAAACTGGCTCAAAAAGTAAGCTGGATTACGTGATCACGGATTGCAAAAACAGGATTACTAAATCCGGATCAATTTTATCCGGATTAAACCTTTTGAAAAACCGGGCCCAGGATATTATTTTTCAGTGAATGTTGTCAGAAAGACAAAAAAGCTACAAGGAGAAAGAATGTTCCAATTAAGGAATTCATTAACAATGAGGGGAAGAACTGACAAGGATAAAAATAAATAAATAAATAAATATATACACTCATTGGCCACTTTATTAGGTACATCTTACTAGTACCGGGTTGGCCCCACTTTTACCTTTATAACTGCCTTAATATTTTGTGGCTTAGATTCAAGGTACTGGAAATATTCCTCAGAGATTTTGCTCCATATTGACAGTTGCTGCAGTTTCCATGCACATTCATGATGCCGATTTCCCGTTCCACCACATCCCACCACATACCACATCCCAAAAATAAAGGGACGGAGATGGTCAGCATCAATACTCAGGTAGGCTGTGGTGTTGACACCATGCTCAACTGGTACTAATGGACCCAAAGTGTGCCAAGAAAATATGCTCCACACTATTACACCACCAGCAGCCTTAACGGTTGATACAAGGCAGGATGGATCCATGCTTTCATGTTGTTGAGGCCAAATTCTGCCCCGAGCATCTGAATGTGTCAGCAGAAATGGAGACTCATCAGAGCAGGCAACGTTTCTCCAATCTTCTATTGTCCAGTTTTGGTGAGCCTGTGTGAATTGTAGCCTCTCCCCAGACACTTTCTCCACCTTTTCCGGGGGAATCCCGAGGCATTCCCAGGCCAGCCAAGAGACATAGGTCCTCCAGCGTGTCTTGGGTCTTCCTCGAGGCCTCCTCCTGGTGGGACATGCCTGGAACACCTCCCTAGGTAGGCTTCCTGAAGGCATCCGAAACAGATGCCCGAGCCACCTCCGCTGACTTCTTTCGATGTGGAGGAGCAGCGGCTCTACTCCGAGCTCCTCCCGGGTGACAGAGCTCCTCACCCTGTCTATAAGAGTACGCCCTGCCACCCTGCGGAGGAAACTCATTTCAGCCACTTGTATCTCAGATCTTGTCCTTTTGGTTAGGGCCCAAAGCTCATCACCATAGGTGAGAGTAGGAATGTAGATTGACCGGTAAATTGAGAGCTTTGCCTTTCGGCTCAGCTTCGGCTTACCACAACGGTCCGGTACATCGACCGCATTGCTGCTGCCACTGCACTGTTCCTCCTGTCAGTCTTACGCTCCATCCTTCCCTCACTCATGAACAAAACCTCAAGATACTTGAACTCCTCCACCTGGGGTAAGGACATTCCTCCAACCTGAAGAAGGGTCTGGCTGCAGACCTGGTGCAGTGCAATCTGAGCTGCATCCAATGCTTTCTAATGCGCTCACCTAACCCCACCTGTAACCTAAACTGTATCCTAGAGGCTGAAGAGTGGAAGTCGGATTGTATCACCTATGCTGGCTACTTTGCATTAAGGGTTATGCACCATGGCTTGTCCAACTATACTTCAGTATTCCTGAGATTCATGAATGAGGTGTTCCTGGAATTCCTTCACTGGTTTCTCACAGTCTATGACATCCTTATATACTTTTTGAACCTGGCCAAACATTGCCACCACGTACCACAGGTCCTCTAATGACTCTTCCAACATCATCTCTACTTAAAGCTGGATAAATGTGAATTACATAACTCCTCTACACAGTTCCTTCCATCACCAGCCAGAATAGCATCCAGATGGACTAGGGGAAAGATAAAGGCATTCTGGACTGGCCATATCCACAATACGTCAAAGACTTCCAATCATTCCTGGGATTCGCTCATTTTTGTTGGAGATTCGTCAAAGATTTCAGTCCATCACCATCTATCCTTACTTTTTTTCCTGTGAGATAAGCCCAAGTCCCTGCCCTGCAACAACACTGCTCATGAAGCCTTTGGATAAGAAACGGATCAGCACAGCTCCCATCTTCTGACATCATAATCTGCAAATACCCTTTGTGGTCATTGTTGACTCCTCCAACACTGGCATATAGGAGCTGTGCTCTCCCAAGTTGCCGGTACGTCTCCTATTCTTTACTTCTGTGGATTCCTCCCCATTAAGTTATTCCAAGCAGAGCAAAACTAGGACATCTGTAGCCTTAACTTGGCATAAAGTTGACCTTGGACAAGTGATGCCATTGGCTAAAGCAGGGGTCACCAATCTTGGTCCTAGAGGGCTGGTTTCCTAGCAAAGTTTTCCTCCAACTTGCCTGAAAGTTTCAAGTATACCTACTAAGACCTTGATTAGCTGTTCAGTTGCATTTGATCAGGGTTAGAGCTAAACTCTGCAGGACAACAGCGCTCCAAGAACAAGTTTGGTAACACCTGAGCTAGAGGGAGCAAGACATCTGTTTACTGTGATTACTGATCAATTTTTGCAATACTTACATTTAGACAAGAGAATGAACCCATTGCAAGCCTCCTGGGGTCTATTCTTCACCAGGTTCCACTTTACCATCATTCACTGTCCAGGTAACCACAATATAAAAGCTGATCTTCCGACCAGACTTCTGATTCTCCCAAATAACCACAGCCTATTTTTCTCCAGCTATCATTGGGTTTCATCCAATGGAACCTAGACAAGGAAATCTGTAATGTCAATCTCTCAAAGGCTCAAAGAGCCTGCTTCGCTGGAAGGTCTAGAAGAAAAGGTATTGATATACAACAATACATTCTGGACTTTATGTCTACAAATTCCAAGCTCTGGACACCCTTGCAGCCAGTGGACCCCAAGACTTCAGTCTAGGTACTCGTGGCTGAACTGAAAATCCAAAAATGCCTCAGGTCAATCTGCCATGATGGCCAGCACAGTTGGAACTGCTTCCTCCCATAGTCCAAGTATGCACAGAACTCTTTCCACCAATATTCATATTTCTGTCAATATGTGTTTCACATGTTTCAGAGGAATGGCAGAACAAGATCAGAATATTATCTAATTTGTGCTTCACTTTCAGAATGAACACTTTTATAAAACCTGCAAGATTAGATATCATTGATTATAGTCACCGTCACTGACCTCTTTCACAAATGTTGTGACGGCCAGCACTGCCCAGACGTCAGTCAAGCTGAAGTAGTCTTTCTCGCTGAAATATTTCAACAGTTTGTTATGTGCATCTGTCCAGCTGACTGCAGGACCGCTGATTCTGCTGAAGATTCTGTCTTTGACCGTCTGTAGTTTAGTGGACCAGTCTGGTTCCTGATATAAGGAGGCCATGCACCTTCAGAAGAACAACACACTGCTCTCATTTCTGACATGCAACACAATTCAGTGTGTGTGTGTGTGTGTGTGTGTGTGTGTGTGTGTGTTACCAGGTGGATCCAGAGACTCCGCTCAGATAGAGCACACAGTCCAGAAGACCTGCTTTATCAAGCTGATCCAGGCATCCCAGCAATCCCACCATGGCTCTTTGTCCTCCTCCAGAACCCAGTAATGCAATGTTTGGCACATTTTCCTGAAAACACACACACATTCGTCAACTACAACTCCATTTGTTTGTAAGTTCAAGAAGAAATAATCATGAAGTTTAAGATGTTTTACCTGATTGCAGCTTATGCCGATTTTCTCCAGGCTTTGCAGAACATCTTTTCTCCTTTTAGCTACAAACTCCTCCTCATTCTTATTCAGAGAGTGTGCGATTCGCACTTCACTGCACACACAGACCAAACAGGGCTGAATTTACCATCAAATATTTAATATACAGTTGAAGTCAGAATTATTCGCCCCCCTTTCATCTTTTCATTTTTTTTTTATTTCCCAAATGATGTTGAACAAGTTCAGGAAATTTTCACAGTATGTCTGATAATATTTTTTCTTCTGGAGAAAGTCTTATTTGTTTTATTTTGGCTAGAATAAAAGCAGTTTTAATTGTTTTCAAGCCATTCTTTTTCTGTTTTCAATCTACAGAACAAACCATCATTATACAATAACTTGCCTAATTACCCTAACCTGCCTAGTTACACTAATTACCCTAGTGAAGCCTTTAAATGTCACTTTAAGCTGTATAGAAGTGTCTTGAAGAATATCTAGTCTAATATTATTTACTGTCATCATGGCAAAGATAAAATAATTCTGTTATTAGAGATGAGTTATTAAAACTATTATGATTAGAAATGTGTTGAGAAAATCTGCTCTCTGTTAAATAGAAATTGGAAAAAAAAATTAACAAGGGGGCGAATAATTCTGACTTCAACTGTATTTAAGGGTTGAATATAAAGTCTCAAGTACATTTTGAGTCATTTTTGACTACATTATTAATTATTGTGTCTATGAATCTGAGCTGGATTACCTTTCCTGGAAATTGGGTCCACTCATCTGTAATTAGTAAGTCGTCTGTCAACATTAAAATCCAACATTAAAGTTAAAATCTTTAATGTACCTTCAGACTTTGTCACATGCAAGTTATAAATGTTTTTAAAAAGATACTCACGATTCTTGTCAAATCCTCAGGATCAGCAACAACACAGCAGCTGTTTATGTTTTGAAATGACAGAATATTATCTTTTATAGGCTGTAGATCATCATAAGGGGTGGGGTTGCTTCAGCTCTGGTCCTGTTTTGAAACTAAGCTGTTTCTGCTGCGTTACATGACTAGGTTTACATTTTGTAGTTTTACCTTTATTCCAGACTTTCCATTAAAGAAACTATAATCCATTATTTTAAAAATGATCATGTTTTCCAACCATAGTAATATACAACTATTGTTGTTGGCAACTATAATGGAAACTCAGATTCAAATGTAATTTCATTGCTTTAAATAATATAAAATAATATTTTCTAGGACAGGATTCATAGAAATCAATAAAATTAATTTTTTATTTCAGCTGATTGCCATAAATTAATGTACTAAAATAACAAACTAATTCTAAAGTAAGTACATTTACTTAAAATATAAAAAATAAATAGCATTATTAAATCAATTTTAAACTTTTTTTGTGAGAAATTGACTACAATTTTGCACTCAAAGATTTCTGTCTATTAATCAGTCTGGATTTTGTAAAAACCAACCAACAAACAACAGCTCAATTACAGCAGTTTAAAAATCTAAATATATCCTGTGGGTCAGTGGATGAAAAACATCTCTGTGCATGTATTTGTATTGATTTAACTTAAGCTTTTGACACCGTGGATCAAGAGATTTTATTATATGGACAAAGAAGTGTTGGTTAGACAATAGAGTCTCATGGTTTAAATCTTATCTCAGGGAATATCTGTGTGTGTGTAGAAAAGGAAGGTATCAAATCAAATTTTATGAATGTGGTCATCGATGTCTCCCAAGGACCAAGCTCTTGAACTCCTGCTTGGAGAAAGACATGTTTAAACAGTGGCTGAAACCTGTTGCTGAAAAATTTATTCTTTCAAGCTTTGTTTCTTCCGAGGTTATCTGAGTTCTGTTGCATGGTGGTGCTCCACTTATTTATTAAACTACAACTGTTTATTAACAACTGTTTATTAAGTTAAAGGTTTGATACTGATTAGAACTTAGAAGTGGCTATGAGGTCTTAAAATATTCTAATGAGACCTTTCAAAAGTCTTTAAAAGGTATTGCAATTACCTTTAGGATTCCTGCATATACCCTGGAAAGAGAAAAAAATCTGAATCTCCCATGAAACGTAAATGGGTCGGGGGTACCACTAAGACCCTAATCAAAGTATTGTAGATTGTGACTAGGCATGTAGATGGTTAAAATATGAGGTGAATAATGAAGAGCAAGACCATGAAATCTTTGTAGGTCAGCATGAGAATGTTAAAAATCAATCTGAAACCTCACATGGAAGCCAGTGCAATTTCTCTAATTACTCTCTTACTAACATGGAGAGATGTGCCGTTTTGACCTGGTACTTGTTTGTATTCTCGCAGCTAAATTTTTGAACTGATTGAAGCTTATTTAAGGTGTCTTTACCATGTTAGATGGTAATATGGAAAATTCATGGTTTCAATTTTATGCAGATGACACTTTACTAGCCATCCTGAACTGTTCACCCTGCTGTGTATTTTTCCCTAATAGCGCAATAGTTTTAACTCATTTAACTGATTTCTTTTCTCTTTGCCATGATGACAGCACATAATATTAGACGAGATATTCTTCAAGACACTTTTATACAGCTTAAAGTGACATTTAAAGGCTTAACTAGGGTAATTAGGCAAGTCATTGTATAACAGTGGTTTGTTCTGGAGACAGTCAAAAACTAATATTGCTCAAGGGGGCGAATAATATTGACCTTAAAATGGCTTTTAAAAAAATAAAAACTGCTTTTTTTAAATAAAACAATTAAGACTTTCTCCAGAAGAACAAATACTATAGGAAATACTGTGAAAAACTCCTGAATCTGTTCAACATCATTTGGGAAATATTAGAAAAAGAAAAAAAATATTTGCAGGAGGGCGAATAATTAAATATGTCATTCCTATTGCTTCGCTCCTACATGATCAGAGGCTCTGGATTATTTACAATCAGCAACTAATTCTTTCTTTAAGATGTTCAGAAAAATCACATGTAAGCATTGACAGATCTGAGTGCAAAGCTGAGTACTGACACTTATAGTTCATTTTCACATTCCTTTTTCAGCTGCGCTCTCCGCACCCTGTCATTATCAGAGAACCACACTTAAAACTGTGAGGAACTACTGATAAGGTGTGTATGTCATAGCGGATAACAGCCTTAATAAACACCCCATTTGCATTTCATATTGCCTTATTGCCTAGAACACACTGCGACACTGCGGTGTCAGAAGCGAAAGAAATTTAGACAGCTAAAATTAAAACATACCACTATTTAAAGACGCTGTTTGTTAGTTTTTGACTCTTCTAAAGCAATTGATCTCAAACTTTTTTCACCAAGTAAAACCACTGGAAAAAAATCTCTATTGAAATACAGTAGCATAGCAGGCCCAGTAAAGAAGCTACAGCTCTGCACAGTTCAAAAATGTGGCAGATTATTTCCTATTATTAAGAATATTTATTATCGTCAGCCATTTATCCTGTGCGCGCTTTTTTTGAATCTCAAATGCCTCTCACGAGCGGGTGTGTGCCGTTTGCGCCCGTGCTGTTCTCACGTAAAGCCACCGGAGGCCGCTGTCGAACAACCATCTGTTCGACTGACTGAATGATTGACTGGGCGGCCGGCTAATTAGCCGACCCACCCTCCTCCTCCTCCTCCTTCCCTAAACCTAAGCAACGATTTACAAAAGTTGTCCAGAAAAAGAAAAGCCCACGTCTGATTTTGACCTCGTTTTCGGATTTCACCATATCCTCGCCCTGTTATGAACTCGCTTGCTTTATTTTTTGGATTCTGTTTTTGTCTTAGCTGATTTCTGGAACCGCTTTTCCCCGAATTCAAATGTCGCCGTTGTCATCACCTCCCTTCTGGCTCTCCGCTCCGCCGACCAACACAACGAGCTAACCGGACAAACTGGTTGCGGCGGGAAAAACCTCCACGTGGAGGTGAACCGTCAGCCGGCGAGCACAAAGAGGAGCGGCGTCACACCGCCCTGTAGCGTTCACTTGAAAAAAAGAAATGCGGCCATACATACCTCCGGCCACGTAAATCACGGTCTCCAGAAATGCCGCGGGGCTACGTTTTCAGAATGAGCTTGGGTTGGGTTTTATGCTACCTTTTGGCCAGGTCGTCATTGTAAATGGTTCCTAACTGACTTACCTGGTTAAATAAAGGTTATTGTATTTATAAATGACAAGGAACATTTTTTTAAAATTTGTTTATAAACTAATTTCGAGAGGCTTATGATTAACACGGCTGGCACCTCATTAGCTCTGTAATCTGCCCTATTAGATGATAATGTAAGAATTATAAATAACCAGAGATTTTCACTCCAGTTATCTTCGTCTTGAAACTTTCCCCCCTTCCCCCCCTACTTCCTCCCCTTTTTTCCGACAGGGCGACACGGCGGTCCAGTTGCTAGCACTGTTGCCTCACAGCAAGAATACTGCTGGTCCAACCTCCTATCGGGCCGGTTGGCATTTCTGTGGGGAGTTTCCATGTTCTCCCCGTGTTCGCGTGGGTTTTCCCCGGTTTTTTCCCACCGTCCAAAAACAGAAACCATAGCCAATCGACTAAACCAAATCATCACCCATTACAACCTTAGTTTACACTTCTCACACGGCGACAAGCAGGGGAGTTCTCAAGACCTACCTGAGCGCGAACTCCTCCCTCGCCCTTCTAACTGGAGGGAGCCCCGGGCTCGAAGATATTACGCAAGCCAATGACACTTTATTGATCATCAGCTAAGTGTGAACTCTTGAAATTAATTCTTTAGAACAGGAGCAGAGTAATGCAATATTTTAATTCGCAGTGATTATGGTTGACAACGGTGTCATTGATCATCTGTGTTGCATAATGAAATCAAGCATAAAGGATCATGTTCATGACAGATTTATGACAAATTGTGTTGTCTCAGTAATGTCAGGTTGTCAATAACAAAACAGGCTGAGATGTGTTTGTCAAGTTGCTATAACAAACATTGTCAGTTTTGCTTTTAAAATGATGAAACTGAGCAAATGACACTTCATGGCAGTTATAAGCATGCGAAAAATGTCATTAACGTTCAGGTGTCATGTCATGTACGCCCCTTCAAGTGTTACTGATCATTGATATGATAGTCCTGTTTAAAATGTTTCACCATTAAGTGTAGCTGGGAGATGAATTTGGGTTAAAAAATCAAACATTAAAGACTTGACTGATGGCCAGATCATCATGTTTGTGTCATTTTTACCCAGGCAGGCCTGGATTGGCTAATCGGGAGGACCGGGAGAATTTCCAGTGGGCCGGTCTGTTTTTTGGCCGTGAGGGCCGGTGTACCTAGCTGTTTGCACTCTCAGCAGTCACACTTTTTTCATCTATTTGTTTATTTGACCATATGTGATGGGGCGACGTATGGGCTTGGCACTACATTTCCCATAAGTCCGTAGCAGAGCGTAACGTAGCGTAACAGGTGTCAGTACGCGCTATAAATAGACGCACAACAGCATAGCGTGGTTTTGGTTGTCATTCATTGAGGCTACAAACAAGCGGGTATCAAGCTCAGGTAATTTGTTCTGTAACTATTATGGTAATGGTGACTATGCTCGTTCATTGTGTCAGGAGAGCTGTTTGTTTATTTGATGTCATCATTTCAAGTTTGATTGCATGCATTTAGAACAATATGTTGTTAGATCAGCTCTGTGTAACGGAGGTCATAAAGTGCCCTCACGCATGGGATTTATTGCAAGGTAATAAATGCGAGAAGAAAGGCGGGGTAAACAGTTACTTTATTGTGTTGTGTTTCAGAATGCCACCCGTGTTAATGGTGATTGGCCTGGTGACACAGTCGGCAGATTTTAACTGATATGCTACTTGTGTGAATTACATTCAAAAGGTAAAAGGAACTTAAAATGCTACTTACTTTAATATTTACTATTAATAATGTGATTATTTAAATAAAATGGTTTTATAGGTTCTCAAAGAAGAAACTCTGGATTGGGTTTTAATCCCTTTCGGTTAGATCCAGTTATGTAAGGTATTTAAATTTTATCCAAAACCATTTTTAATGCAGATTTAATATTCCCAAATATTTATTAAGTCGTTTTTGTGTTACAGGACTAGCACGACTATTGTTACCATTTTTGTTTGTTGATTTAGGTGAAAGGCCCTGTTTGTTGTGTGTTGTGTACAAATAATATTGTAACTTTTTCTTTTTGTTTTGTTATCCCCCTTGTGTTTTAAAGGGCAGCCGCTAGGTCTCCTCCGTGGGTGTGACTGGCACTGGTGAGGTGGTGGGACCCTTTAACGGTTTGTGGTGATTTGTGTATATTTTTGGAGTGCTGTGGTTGCTGTAGTGTGATTGCTGTGCTACTGGGAGTTAAGAGCTACTCTTTTGTTGCATCTTCTCACACTTCGTCCTGCCCTGTTGTAGGCCTGTGGTTTGCTCTGAATGTTTTGCTTTTTTTGTGTTTGCTTTCTTTAGCATTCTCTTCTTAAATTGAAATCGCCCCATTTATGCAATGTTTTAACTAGTAACTGGTTTTGTACTTTATAAAAAAACCTTTTTGAATGAATCATAGAGTTCTGATTAAGTTTTGTGGCTATTATTCACTCATCATTATCTGATGGGTTACACATAGCTTTACTCTTTTTATTCATTATTTTGCTGCAGCGCCGCTCTTTTCATTCATTTTCTCGCAGCCCCGTGAGCAAAATGCTGCCTGCAGGTTAACTAACGTTAATGATGATGATGTAATGTAACTATCGACCCCAAACAGCGGCACTTTAGTGAATATAAGAATTCGAATAACTGATATTAATGAATAATACACCTGCTCAATGAAAATCAAATGATTCACTACATTAGTAAATCTAACATAACTTGATCAGGAATCTTAAAAGGGGAAAAAAAGATTGAGCCATCAAAAGAAAGTAGTGCTGTGTCTTACGGGTCACAAGTCATTACTTATTTTTTATTGCCACATTTGTAGTGCCATTGTGGTCCAGTGGTAGGCACATTGCATCTTAACGCCGCGGACCCGTGTTCGAATCTCACCTGTAATATTAGTATTAATTTATTTTTTCATTTTAAGACATATAATACTGTTCGGGTTGTTGAACAATTGAATTTCTAAACCAGCTGTTTTCTAAACAGCTGAAAAAGACGTGATAGTGAAATTAGAAACTGAAAAGGAATCAGTCGTGAACTGAAGTGGCCCGGTCTGGCTTGAAACTCCAGGGCTGAAAATGAGTCCCTCTCCAGCCCTGTTTTTACCCAATAATAGCTTGGACCTCCTCCATCAGTTTCTCTCTGTCGTTTAAGATGTTTTTTCCAGCGACGTTCATTAAGTCAGTGATTATCTCAGCACTGTGAGCTCTTTGAAAAGTGGTATATTTGCTCCTCCAGGCAGTAAAACTAATACTAACATTTCATCCGTCTAATTGAAGGTTGAGTTGTGAGACCTGCTTTTTACAGTTGGATCATAAAAATATGCAGTGCTTTTAAACAATGTATGATGCATAAATTCTGAACTGTTGCTTCTGTAAAATATGTGATTAGTACACTCCATATACAGCTCGATTGCTCCCTTTTTACTTTTATTTTTGTGATGCTGGCACAAAGACTTTTTAAATATGGAAAAGGTAAGGTTACAACTAGGGATGTAACGGTATTGTAAATACCGTCATACCGCAATATTATTTTTTTTCGATATTACCGTAGTCGCATGACTCGGTAAAACTATAGGTCTTCTGAGAAAATTTGCTTAGGCGAATGAAGCGAACGGGAGGTAGCGAAAACTACAATTCCCATCAGCCCATGCTTGACCATCATCCCTTGGTCTGTTGTCGCTACAGATCCAGTAATGCGGAAATGGAGTGTGCTGCTAGTAGCGGGGATGAAAAAGAGCTGGAAAACCCTAAAGCGGGTGTTGTCGCCGCGCGCGTACTGAATAGCGGTGTTGTCGCACGAGTTCTTATCAGCTGTGTTGTCGCACGCGTACTGAATAGCGGTGTTGTCGCGCGAGTTCTTATCAGCTGTGTTGTCGCACGCGTACTGAATAGCGGTGTTGTCGCGCGAGTTCTTATCAGCTGTGTTGTCGCGCGCATACTGAATAGCGGTGTTGTGGCGCGAGTTCTTATCAGCAGTGTTGTCGCGCGAGTTCTTATCAGCTGTGTTGTCGCACGCGTACTGAATAGCGGTGTTGTCGCGCGAGTTCTTATCAGCTGTGTTGTCGCACGCGTACTGAATAGCGGTGTTGTCGCGCGAGTTCTTATCAGCTGTGTTGTCGCGCGCGTACTGAATAGCGGTGTTGTCGCGCGAGTTCTTATCAGCTGTGTTGTCGCGCGCATACTGAATAGCGGTGTTGTCGCGCGAGTTCTTATCAGCAGTGTTGTCGCGCGAGTTCTTATCAGCAGTGTTGTCGCGCGAGTTCTTATCAGCTGTGTTGTTGCCGCGCGCGTACTGAATAGCGGTGTTGTCGCGCGAGTTCTTATCAGCGGTGTTGACGCGCGAGTTCTTATCAGCTGTGTTGTCGCACGCGTACTGAATAGCGGTGTTGTCGCGCGAGTTCTTATCAGCTGTGTTGTCGCGCGCATACTGAATAGCGGTGTTGTCGCGCGAGTTCTTATCAGCAGTGTTGTCGCGCGAGTTCTTATCAGCTGTGTTGTTGCCGCGCGCGTACTGAATAGCGGTGTTGTCGCGCGAGTTCTTATCAGCGGTGTTGACGCGCGAGTTCTTATCAGCTGTGTTGTCGCGCGAGTACTGAATAGCGGTGTTGTCGCGCGAGTACTGAATAGCGGTGTTGTCGCGCACGTTCTGATCAGCTGTGTTGTAGCGCGCGTACTGTAAAGCAGGACGGAGGGTGTGTCGCGTCGCGGGGGCACTTTTGATCATTTTGGAAGGGCACTTTCTATCCAAGACTAAAAAGGGCATGTGCACTGCACAGGTTGAGCACTGTGTGTGCACGTGCCTGCAAGTTGGGGAATACGACTAATAACAGTCATGGGGACTGCAGAAACACAGCACACTGTTCAGATTGATGCAGACATGAGATCTCTATCTCACTCATGGTTTGTCTTCTCAAGTGGGGGAAAGACAATGCACAACGTTACCCACTGCTGTCAACCTGGGCCAAGTCATATCTCTCTTGTCCCAGAAACCTCAGTCCTAAATGAGAGGGTTTTTTTCTGTTGCAGGGGACATTGTAAATACCCAGAGATACCAGCTTTTACCAGATTATATTTATATGATAATTTTCCTTTAAACCCATCTCTATCTAAGTGAGTGAGTGATTATATGTTGAATGTGATGAGTTTTCAACAATACTAAATTGAAACTTTATTTTTTTACATGGTTTAATAATTTTTTGTTATTAAAATTGAAGTTCCTGTTTCAAAGCTTACAGATAGATGGCTAATTTGTATGTCATTGACACTTTTGGCACTTTTTTGGAGTATTTTCATTAGTTTTGTTTTCCTGTAAATGATTCAATAAATACCGTACCGTGCCATTCATACCGAGGTATTACCGTACCGTGAAATTCTGATACCGTTACATGCCTAGTTACAACCATCTAGTTTGAATGGCTTACTCAGAAATTGTTTCATTAATTCAAGCAATCAGGAGAGTTTGAGGCGAGGCGACCTGGTCGATTACATGTTTTAATTATGAATTGCCTTCACATTAGGGGTGTCAAAATAATAGTTTCTTCGGTGCACCGCAATGCAGACGTGAATAATTCAGTATCGGTTCAGTAATAATCAAAACCGTACTGACGTCATTGTACTGACGTCATTTATCTCAAATGTCGTGAGGGAGGCAAGCACGGGAATTTACAACACTCTAGATGCCAACTACTTAAACACGCAGAAACTGCACAATTTCCCTGACACTTACTGCAGAAGGCCCTATTTCTCTGCGATTAAGAGAATGAAAGTGAACTCCATTTCTCCTCCTCTCTCTCTTTCTCTCTCTCCCACTGTGGCCCATTTCACCTGTTGGCGTAACTTTTCTTCCTCTCTCTTTTCCTCTCGGCTGTTACAGAGATACTTCTGGTTATAGGTCGGCATTCAGTCACAGGACACGATCAGATTTCATTCGGCGCGGGACTAAATTCCCAAATGAAGTGTGGGAGCAGTCAGTAACTCTGGTGTAATTTGAATAGGAGTGGGCGGTCTCACAATATCGCTCTTGAGCGAGCAAGAAAGCCTGTGTGTGTGTGTGTGTGTGTGTGTTTATTTTGTTTGGTGCTGTCTATGTGTGTGTATGTGTGTGAATGAGAGACAGCGTGATGCTGTGTGTCTATGTGTGTGTGTGTGTCTATGTGTTTATAGAGACAGCCTGTTGAAGCCACCCTCCAAAATATAACACTGTGTATGGAAAGCATCGTCAATGCACTGTGATGTCGAATTGAACCGAATCGATGGCATGGTAATTGTAACCACCTGTACAATGGCAAACGGGGCCAAAGATTCAAATTTACATATGGGTCATTTAAGGTAAAGATTTGGCACTTATGGCAAAATGTAGTCTGATTGTGAGCCTAATGTGGCCCATGTGGAAAATGATCAATGTGGCCCAAATGATGGAGGACAAATGTGGGCCACAGTTGGCAAAAATGTGACATAGCCATTTAAGGGTAACTGGGTCCAAACCTAAAGTGGCTCACACATGTAAGTGCAAATGTGGCCCAGTTATCTTAAGACAAATGTGGGCCACTTTTGGCGCATATTTGGCACAGTACGCTCTGGCTAATGTGGTTGTAAGCCTAATGAGGCTCAGAGAAGAAATGGCAAATGTGGCCCAGTTATTTTAAAACATATGTGGGCCACTTTCTAGCTAATGTGGATTTGAGCCTATAGTGGCCCAGATATGATATGGCAAATGTGGCCCAGTTATTCTAAAACAAATCTGGGCCACTTTTGGCAATTATTTGGCACATTTAGACCTGGCTAATGTGGCTGTGAGCCTAAAGCGGCCCAGAGAAGATATGGCAAATGTGGCCCAGTTATCTTAAAACATGTGTGCACCACATAGACTAAAGTCACCTTCATGGAGAAAAGTGTTTGCTTTAGTTGGGCTCACAGCCCTGAACCTCTTAATATAGATTTTCTTTTAAGCTCCTGTAACATTTAAGAACTTTGCCTTAAAAGTTTAAATAATAATAAATAAAAATTAAAAAATAATAAAATAAAATGAAGTGATATAATTCACTGATGTTAACCAATGTGTAATCCATTATTAGAAGTACTGTACTGTAATAACATGCTTGCACATATCACAGAATTATGAAGGTTTATAAGCTAAAAAATTCTATGGTTCAACTTCTGCTCACAAAGACATAAATAATGTTTGTTTGTTTGTATACTTTATTGTCCCTCAAGGGGAAATTTTTTGCAGACTCACCCAGCACTTCAGCAGGTTCTGACACAATAACAATTTAAAAGAGAAAGTCAACATGCAAAAGAATTACCCAGCGTATGAACCTCCACAACAGGGACAATTAACAAAATAACCAAATCTCACAAACGTCACAAACAGGAGACTAAAAGTGATGAAATCAACAACGTCAACATAAATGGCAGAATCAACAGCAGATAATGAAAACTGGAGCATCAATAAGCTGTATAATGTGTTCATACTGCAATGCATGCTGGGATTTTCATACTTTGCCACACCCAGCAAGTATAAGGTGTAGGCCGGATCTGGGCCAGAATAAAAGCAGAATGTGGCCCAGAATAGGCTCAGTTCTGGTTCATTTGGTTGAATTCTGGCTGACATGTGGAATGTCTATGGTTTAAATGTGGCCCATATCTGGCAAAACAGGAGTGGACCGCCCTCTTGCCATTATTCCATGCGGTATGTGGGCCGGATTTAAGTGTCTGATGTGGGCCGGATCTAGGCCAGAATAGGCTCAGTTCTGGTTCATTTGGTTGAATTCTGGCTAACATGTGAAATGTCTATAGCTTAATTGTGGCCCATATCTGGCAAAACAGAAGTGGACCGCCCTATTGCCATAATTTCCATGCAGTATGTGGGCCAGATTTAAGTGTCTGATGTGGGCCGGATCTAGGCCAGAATAAAAGCAGAATGTGGCCCAGAATAGGCTCAGTTCTGGTTTATTTGGTTGAATTCTGGCTGACATGTGGAATGTCTATGGCTTAAATGTGGCCCATATCTGGCAAACAGGAGTGGACCGCCCTATCATCATCATTCCATGCAGTATGTGGGCCGGACTTAAGTGTATGGTGTGGGCCGGATTTGAGCCACATGAATTTTGCTATCTGGGTAGGCTCACACCTCTACTTCACATAGTCCAAAATACTAGAAAAACATTTCAAACTACCCAAAACGAAAAGGTTATAGTCATACTCAAGAGCCCTGGATTGTCCAGTCAGCATCCTAAACCACAATGATCAGATTTATAACAGTGAGCATTTGAGCTGAATTGCAATGACCAGGAGTAAACCTTAATTTCAGAGAACAGTTTATTAATTCGTCATTAGAACAGTGATGCAATATATATATATATATTAATCAGAAGTTGTTTTGATTCAGTTTGCAATATGCACAGTTGATTTGATTTTCAGATGTGTTGATTGATGAAATCAGTGCTAAAGGATTATACTGAAACTGAAATTATACTGAAAGATTTGAGATAAAAGACAAACAGAAAAGGAAACATTATGTGCAACTGGAAAAAGACTTTGCACTGAATCAAACACTGAAAGTTTTGTGTCCACACTACTGGTGTTCAGATCAGCATTTGGGCCACTTTTACTCAATGATGGCTCTGATCTGCTGCATCAGTCTTCCTTTGTTGTTTGAGATGTTTTTTCCAGCGACGGTCATTAGATCCGTGATCTTCTGTGTGCTGTAAGCTCTTTGATTTGTGGTATATTCATTCCTCCAATCCTCAAGTTGATCTGAAGAAAGAGCGACACAGTTAAACAGCTGATATATTCCAGTGTTATTCAGATTCAGGTCTTTAGCCGGATCAGGCCTGCAAACAAGTTTAATCTGGCCCGGGAGATGATTCTGTGTGTTATAAAAATGAGCTGCAGTTTTTCAATAAAAGAAGCTGCTGTTCCAATTGTGTCCACTGGATGGCAAACGGTTAATTTCATCTGATAAAGCAGGGATTCTCAACCGGTGAGCTGCGGCCCGCTAGTGGGCCTCAGTGATCCTTCCGGTTGGGCCACAAGATAGCTTAAAATGAACTCTCTCTATAATACTATAGTTTTTGGATTTGATTATTAATATGCTTTCAAGAGTTCACACCTAGCTCATGACTTACGACAGCTCATTTGGCATGCTGTCCCGGGAGAGAGGCCTGAGCTCAAGGCATTCCTCGAGTCCAGGGCTCCCTCCCTTTGTGGGGCGAAGGGAGATTGAGCTTAGGGCGATCTCAAAACTCCCCCGCAGCTAGCCTAGGTGAACGTCCGTTTAAGAGGTCTATGATGCAGAGCAAAATATTTATTTATTTATTTTTTAGGCTTTGGGAGAGAACTGAAACCCTGGGGTGGGGAAACGTGCTAGCGCCACGCAGATATACCAGAAGCTCAAGTAGGGAGCCGGAGCCATTGGTATTCCTGCTGGTTGCTGGGCCGCCTAGCCACCTATTTTGGATAAAGGTGAAAGAAGGGGGAGGAGGGGGGATTCTTCAAGGCGAAGATAGTTGTAAGTGGAAAAGGAGGAGATATATAGGAATTTGGGATCCTTGATTGGAGGATCGTGATTTGCTAATATGAGCCAGCTGGTTTAATCATGAGTACGTACTCCTCTCGAAATTAGTTTAATAAATTAAACTTCACTTGTTAAAATGAACAAAGTAATGCACTTTCTCCAGTTCTGTGATTGATAACTTTAAACTCGGCGCAAAGACAGCCTCATGATCGCGTCTGCAACTAGTAGACAACACGCAAGTCTCTTCATTCACAAACTATGCCTGAAGTAAAAGTGAAGGTCTCTCTTTGTGCATACATGCATAGTTGTCTAAAATAATCTCCTGTGAGTGATTTAAACCAGACGCGCATCCATACAGGAGGATCTAGCGAAGCTGTTGTTTCTGCCATAGAATGTAAAATAAACTTGCAGATGAGCTTCAGACGCGCTCTGGCGGAGCTGTTCACTGATCCTGTCAGCGATCTCCCAATAATATCCAGCTGCAAACTCAACCGCCATCAGATCCCTGCATTTCAACAGATTTAGGGTGTTTACTGCATTTTACATTTGTCTGTATATATATATATATATATATATATATAAAAAAAAAAAAAGATATTTAATAGTGGATATTTAGTCAGTTCAGCTTAAAGCAGAAGCTGCTCTTTTGCAATCTCCCTCTTGACCTGTGCTTCTCTTTGAAAAAACTGTTTTAATATATATATATATATATATATATATATATATATATATATATATATATATATATATATATATATATATATATATATATAAAAATATATATATATATAATTTTGACGTGCAGCCCGCTGTTTAAATATCAAATGCGCTCATATGTGTGCTGGGGCGTTGCTATTTTGAGAAACTTTAATAGATTGTTCAATAGACCAGTACAAAGCCAGTCTAAAGTCCAGTGCAGAGCACATCAGTTGTGCTCCTCGCTTACACACTGCTTAATACAGATGTACAGCAATATGCAAATATAAAGGACTGAAATATTACAAAACATTATTTTCTAGCCTACAAAAATATAATCACGATACCATCATGCCTTCATCTCGGGAGGCTTTTTCAGTTCATTCATAACAATTTGCTTTTGTATAATGTTATTATTATTAGCAGTATTATTTATTATATCCATATTTATCTTTGTTTTATTAAAAACAAGCTTAGATTTGTCCACCTGTCAGGTTTTAGACCGCATGTGTATTTGGAAATAACTCAGTATTTTGAACACACTTGGTCCTTATTGTTCATTTATTCCTTTGCTGGAAATTAGAACTGAATTTAGAAATAGTTTTGAAACAAATCTTTGCGCTTAACAAACGAAATTAATTATTTATAGACTGTACAACATGTTTCCCTATCCACAAGAGTGAAAGTGAAAGTAAAGAAAGAGGAGGTTCATCTCTCATTCTCGTGCTGTAGATGCCCTGTTTAACTGTTTACTCGCAACTGATTCTTAAAGGGAATGGGAGATGAGACTCTGATTGGTTTATTCTAAAAGCACACCTATAACTCATTAAGAGAATAAGCTCAACCCTGTTAGACCATGCACCATGGCGCAAAGCGTTTTTTTCCGTCCTTAAAATAGCAAAAGTGGATTCAGGCATGACCTTAATGCGTTTGCGCCCTGCGCTTTGCACTTTGCGCATGAATCATCAAAATAGAGCCCTTAATTTTATATATAATTAAATTTAAATAATTTTTTTTATAAAATGCTGATAATAGAAAATAATAGAAGGCACAACAAATGTATTAGAGGTATAAATAAATAATACATTTGTACATAAATAATACATATATTTATAATAAATAAAGGTTAAAATAAGCATTTCATACAAATATTTTAGAGAAAATATATTTTTTAGGTGGGTCTACACTCTAAAAAATAACTCAAGAGCTCTGTTACCACTACATAGTTCAATACATTATTGTAACTTAAAAATTCTAAAATGCTGATCAGATTAAAACTTTTAAGTTGCCAGAATAATTTTATTAAGTTTTCAGAACAGGAAAATATCGATAATTACATCAATTTAAAAATGCAGCTAATTTAAAGGTAAACATATCTGTCAGTTGCTTTAAAACAATATTTAACTTGTAGCAACCCAAAGAAATTGGGTCGATAACTCACACTAATGGAGTTGTTTTGCATTTTTAGGTCCACACACTGATGTTTTTTGGCTATTTTTTACACTGATAATATGGGACAGTACATGTTTTTGTTTTGTAAAACAATGAAAACCTGTAGTTTAATACAAATAAAAAACTACAGAAAAACAAAAATGTTTTATAAATGTATTTCTTACAAGCATGAACTGTAAATTTGAAAACAAACAAAAAAACATTTTTGGCTACTTAATTACATGCACATTTTCAAGTTTAGAATTAACCCCAAATAAATTAAGTACATAACACTGCATATAACGGTCTCCAGCATCGTCTAGTTATTACGGAGTCGTTTTGACAGGAGCAGTGATGTTCACGACGCGTCCAAGCATTTATATATCAAAATTAACTTTATTTTTCTTACAAATGCCACAAACAAACACGGTCAAAAACGGCCGCTATTCCTGCCAGCTGATCACCCATCACCAGTGAGCCCTTACGTAAGCAGGTGAGCTGATGTGACATGTAGGTGGAGTTTATCTATATCATTAAACCACTCGATCAGTGACACAGAATAATACTTTATAATATTATTAATCTTAATCATTCATGCAACAAATAAAATATAAATATATATAAATATCACAAATGGCTCCAACACTGGATTTGTTTTTAATTTTAAAATAAAAAATGTAAAAATGTCTCTGGTTGAAGAGGCAAATATTTAGCAAACATAATAAAGTTTGTTGTCTGATCTTCATTTTTGTTAGATGTTGTCGTAACTTTAATATATTAATGCAAACTGTTGCGTTAATTTGTTTTGTTTTGTCTAAACAATATTTTTAGAGTGTACAAGCATTGATCAGAGAAAGAAGTGGGCCCAAAGTAAACCCCTGCGATAAAGAATCCTGAATCAGCATCAGTTTTACAGCCTTCTCAGGGAGAAAGAGCACATCTCTGCGCTGCCACACCACACTGAGCTGTTCTCACAAGGAAATTTAACTAACTCACATTTTGTCAGTTTTGTGGCTAATTCGTACAAGTTTAGTCGTATGAAATAAAAAAGAGGCGTGGCACCCACACCCCTAAACCCAGCTATCATTGGTGGACAAGCAAATCATACTAAATTGTACAAATGAGACTGTAAGAGTCCATATAAATTAGCAAATAAATCAAAAAGTTAGGAATATCTGTGAGATTGTGTTGTCCTCACGCTCCAGCTTAGGCCCCTATCATACACCCGGTGCAAGGCGCGGCGCAATAGTCTTTTGGTAGTTTCAGCTTGGCGCAAGAGTGGTTTTGAGGCGTTGCGCTACGCTGTTTAAATAGCAAATGCATTAGCGCTCATTTGTGCGCTCATAGGCGTTCTGGTCTAAAAAGGAAGGTGTTCTGAGGCGGACCGCTGGCGCGTTGCTATTTTGAGAAACTATAATAGATTTTTCATTAGACCAAAACAAACCCGGTCTAAACTCCAGCGCAGAGTTGCGCCTCGCTTACACACTGCTTAATACACACAAGAGAGCAATAGGCAAATATCTTTACATATGAAAAAATGTAAATATTAAGGATATAATAGGAATAGATATAGGATATAAATATAAAGGATTAAAATATTACAAAACATATTATTTTCTAGCCTACATAAATATGAAAAATCACTGCTTTTATGTCTTCTTCATCTCGGGAGGCTTTTTCAGTTCATTCATAACAATTTGCTTTTGTATAATGTTATTATTATTAGCAGTATTATTTATTATATCCATATTTATATTTGTTTTATTAAAAACAAGCTTAGATTTGCCCACCTGTCAGGTTTTAGACCATATGGGGCACAGCATGTGTTTTAGGATATAACTCAGGTTTTTGAGCACATTTTGCTATTATTGTTCATTTATTAGTTTGCTGGAAATTAGAACTGAATGTAGAAATAGTTTTGAAACGAATATTTGCGCTTAACAAACGCAATTAATTATTTATAGACTAATTGATGTCTGTGCATAAAGGTTTCCCTATCCAAGAGTGAAAGTGAAAGTGATCCATTATCTCTCATTCTCACGCAGTAGATGCTCTGTTTAACAGTTTTCTGTTAAAACACTGTGAACTGTTTGCTTGTGAAATGCTCAGTTTTTCCACTTAGACTTACTTTGCGTCCTGTAAATAGTGAATGCGATCTTGGTGTGACGCAGCTGCTCTTAAAGGGAATGTGAGATGAGACTCTAATTGGTTTATTCTCAAAACACACCTATAACTCATTAAGAAAATAAACTCAACCCTTTTAGACCATGTGCCACGGCGCAAGGCAGATTTCCCGTCCTTAAATTAGCAAAAACGCATCCTGACACGCCCTGAAAGCGTTTGCGCCCTGCGTTTTGCGCTTTGCGCATGCCCGTCAAAATAGAGCCCTTTGTGTTTTATGCTGATCAAATTAAAACAAATCTGAAGTTGTTGTTTTTAAGATATAAATATACCATGATTTTACTGATCCGGCCCACTTGGGAATAGATTTACCTCCATGTGGCCCCTGAGCTAAAATGAGTTCGACACCCCTGAGTTAGACTATCTTAACTTGCCTCCACAGTTGACCACATTAAAGAGAGGGATGTGAATCACGGTTGGAGTGTTTTTGCCTTTAAACACATAGAAGTCCTTTGGTTTCTCGATGTCTTGATCAGGAATGTTGACTTTAGGGAAAGGGATGTTTAGCTTCCTGCACGTCTCCGCAGCTCCTCTCACTGTCTGAAGTAGAAAATGAACACAGATTTAACACTCTGTAGCTCTGAGATGCTGAAACTCACTAGTAAACCTGTAGAGGATTATTTTTGCATAACATACCATGAACGGATCGCCTTCACTGAAATCCAGAGAAATGATGAGGTCTGTGTTTCTTTCTTTTCTCAGCACTGAGAGGTAGGGTGAGTTCAGCAACAGCCCGGCATCTTCATAGTCTCTGGTATCACTTGTCCGCAGAGCAGGGGGAATTGCTCTATCTGAGGGATCACAGTGTAGAATGAGTCTGTTTATTGTTCACACTGAATTCCCAGACAATAGCAGGTCTGTTCTCACCTGTCATGTTGTGGAGAAAGTCATAATTCCTGCCCCAGATCCACAAAGCCATGCATACATAAGTACGCATCCACATGCTAATATCTGAAATTCAAATTGAATGAATAGTTATTATTTTTTATTTTTTCAGGGAACTGTATGGTTCTTTGGTGAAACTATATCTTTAGCTCTATAATACATGACTGGTTGTCTAAAGAAGGTCTCAACATTTACTCGAATACAGTACCTACTACATCTGGTAACCAACTGGACCTGATCTACCTACTACCTACTGCTCCACTTGCTGATAACCCCAGTGGACACCTTAGACTAATTCCTCCTCACCCAAAACCTAAACCTCAAAGGCTGTCTCATGCCACCCCTCTGCTCCAATAGTCCTAACAATGTGCTCTACCTTGTCTAGGCTGGCCCACAACCATCCACACTTACCCACTTCCTTAACCCTAATGGATTGGTAATTGTCAATATAGATTTGGAATTGTTAATCTGATATCCCTCATTCAGACTGCCTCATCCCACCCCCTCCCCTGTTTTTGTTCTGTGTGCTGAGAGAGATCTCAGTGATCAGAGGTCCAGAATGATATTTTCCACCAATAAAGATTCTACGGGCTCAAAGCCCAAAGAGAGTTGATGGGTGGAAACACACACAAGAAAACAAACCCTAACCCCAAAACTGACTGATTACCTGGCACTGCTCTATGGCCAAAAGTCGTCTTGGTGTGCTCCAGCATTAACCCTAGCAATCTGCCCTGTCTCTCCCAGGCCGGCTCACACCACCCCCTACACCCCTAACAATCTGCGCTCAATCATCCAATCCTTTAACTCTAACCCAAAAAATCTTCCCTACTTTGTGCAGGCTAGCTTATGACACCTATTCCCCCACTCAATTAACCCTAACCCAAACAATCTACCCTACCTTGAGCAGGCTGGCTTATGACACCTATTCCCCCTGACTCCTTTAACCTTAACCCAAACAATCTGCCTTATCTTGTCCAGGCTGGCTGGTTACACCCATTCTTCCCCAACTTCTTTAACCTTATCCCAAACAATCCGCCCTATTTTGTCCAGGCTGGCTGGTTACACCCATTCCCCTGGCTCATTTAACCCTTTCCCAAACAATCTACCCTACCTTGAGCAGGCAACCTTATGACACCCGTTCCCCCTGACTCCTTTAACCTTAATCCAAGCAATCTGCCATATCTTGTCCAGGCTGGCTGGTTACACCCATTCCCCGACTGCTTTAACCTTAACTTAAACAATCTGCCTTATCTTGTCCAAGCTGGCTCATGACATCCATTCCCCCCAACTCCTTTATCCCTATCCCAAATAATCTGCCCTATCTTGTTCAGGCTGGCTGCTTACACCCATTCCCCTAACTCCTTTAACCTTAACCCAAGCAGTCTGCCTTATCTTGTCCAGGCTGGCTGGTTACACCCATTCCTCCGACTGCTTTAACCATATCACAAACAATCTGCCCTATCTTGTTCAGGCTGGCTTATGACACCCATTCCCCTTGACTACCTTAACCTTCACCCAAACAATCTGCCCTATCTTGTCCTTGCTGGCTGGTTACACCCCATCCTTACCCTGACTCCTTTAACCCAAACCAAACAATCTACCCTGTTTTGTCCTTGCTGTCTGGTTACACCCTTCTTTACCCTGACTCCTTTAACCCAAACCAAACAATCTGCCCTGTTTTGTCCTTGCTGTCTGGTTACACCCTTCTTTACCCTGACTCCTTTAACCCAAACCAAACAATCTACCCTGTTTTGTCCTTGCTGTCTGGTTACACCCTTCTTTACCCTGACTCCTTTAACCCAAACCAAACAATCTGCCCTGTTTTGTCCTTGCTGTCTGGTTACACCCTTCTTTACCCTGACTCCTTTAACCCAAACCAAACAATCTACCCTGTTTTGTCCTTGCTGTCTGGTTACACCCTTCTTTACCCTGACTCCTTTAACCCAAACCAAACAATCTGCCCTGTCTTGTCCTTGCTGGCTGGTTACACCCCTCCTTACCCTGACTCCTTTTACCCAAACCAAACAATCTGCCCTGTCTTGTCCTTGCTGGCTGGTTACACCCCTCCTTAACCTGACTCCTTTAACCCAAACCAAACAATCTGCCCTGTCTTGTCCTTGCTGGCTGGTTACACCCCTCTTTAACCTGACTCCTTTAACCCAAACCAAACAATCTGCCCTGTCTTGTCTAGGCTGGCTGGTTACACCCCTCCTTAACCTGACTCCTTTAACCCAAAACCAAACAATCTGCCCTGTCTTGTCCTTGCTGGCTGGTTACACCCCTCCTTAACCTGACTCCTTTAACCCAAACCAAACAATCTGCCCTGTCTTGTCCTTGCTGGCTGGTTACACCCCTCCTTAACCTGACTCCTTTAACCCAAACCAAACAATCTGCCCTGTCTTGTCCTTGCTGGCTGGTTACACCCCTCCTTAACCTGACTCCTTTAACCCAAACCAAACAATCTGCCCTGTCTTGTCCTTGCTGGCTGGTTACACCCCTCCTTAACCTGACTCCTTTAACCCAAACCAAACAATCTGCCCTATCTTGTTTAGGTTGGCTGGTTACACCCCTCCTTACCCTGACTCCTTTAACCCAAACCAAACAATCTGCCCTATCTTGTCTAGGCTGACTGGTTACACCCCTCCTTAGCCTGACTCCTTTAACCCAAACCAAACAATCTGCCCTATCTTGTCTAGGCTGGCTGGTTACACCCCTCCTTACCCCGACCCATTAACCCAAACCAAACACTCTGCCCTGTCTTGTCTAAGCTGGCTGGTTACACCCAGACGTGTCTTATCTTGTGAATTGTAAACATTCATTTTCTATTTTGCACCCACATTCGGTGTCTCATCCTGACTTGCTAATAGCTACCAGTCCCTCCCCTGTCCCCCCGCTTGCTTAATTATAACCCTTTAATCCACAGGTTTCAACCTCAGTTTCTGGAGGGCTGCAGCTCTTCACAGTTTAGTTCCAACCCACCTACAGGCCATTCCAATTGCAAACTCTGCAAGTATGTGCATACATCCAAAGTGTACTGATTCATATTCAGTCTTGCAGCTCTTTTATCAGGGACAATCAGTTTTTCCACTTGAAAAATGAATTGACGTTTGCCTCCAGAGAGCTCTGTAGAAGAAAGCAGTGTTGTTACATGCAAATTATGCTGCATATCTTATATTGTATAAGCTAATTTTGATTAACATGTAAACGGCTATAAGTTTCAAACACTTTTGTTTTAAGTTTTAGAAAGAAAATCATCAAGTTTTGCAATCAATTGTGGGTAAATTTTGTGTACCCTCTCTGATTAATCAATAGAACCCAATGTTTTCTAGCACAATTCTTGAAATCTTACCTTTCAGCTTTATTCTGATGGATCTATCCAAAGCAGTGGGGTTTTGGCCATTCAAAACACAGATGTTCATGTCTGCTAGCTCCAGGAGCACCTGTGAACACTTCTGTATAGGTCCAAACATTGGGTCTTCTGAAGGAAACACACATTAAACAAACATCAACACGCAATGAAGCAACCTCAATGCAAGTTCTTTCCATTCCCAAATGATATCAGGTGACAGGCAGTGGCGCAGTAGGTAGTGCTGTCGCCTCACAGCAAGAAGGTCGCTGGTTCGAGCCTCGGCTCAGTTGGCGTTTCTGTGTGGAGTTTGCATGTTCTTCCTGCCTTCGCGTGGGTTTCCTCCGGGTGCTCCAGTTTCCCTCACGGTCCAAAGACATGTGGTACAGGTGAATTGGGTAGGCTAAATTTTCCGTAGTGTATGAGTGTGTGTGTGAATGTGTGTGTGGATGTTTCCCAGAGATGGGTTGCGGCTGGAAGGGCATCCGCTGCGTAAAAACTTGCTGGATAAGTTGGCGGTTCATTCCGCTGTGGCGACCCCGGATTAATAAAGAGACTAAGCCGACAAGAAAATGAATGAATGAATGAATGAAATTGTAACAATCTGTTCAGTAACGCTTCAAAATATGGTGCACAATTAAACATCAAAGATACAACTGTCAAAAGAGTAAAGTGGAAACCTGAAGAATCGCTTTACCTCTCTCCATTTCCTCAATCATCACACGAAGTAAATGTCTAAAGAACTCTGTGGGGAAATTCAGATGAAATCAGTATCGACTTTATAACAATCATATCAAGTCAAATGTCATTCTTTAATTCACCTTTGATTTTTTCCCAGAGGAATTTAGCAATCTCTACTCCATCTGCTAAAGCGCTGCCACACAGAGCTGCAGGAAATGATTGACAGTAATCAAAAACATGTTCAGTCCATATTTAATGAATTCTTACTTAATTCAACAAAAATTATATGTGTAATAACCCTGCTGAAAAATCCAGCTTAAACCAGCCTAGGCTGGTTGGCTGGTTTTAGCTGGTCGACCAGGCTGGTTTTAGAGGGGTTTTGGCCACTTCCAGGCTGGTTTCCAGCAATTCCCAGCCTGGTCTTAGCTGGTCAGGCTGGGAGATGACCAGCTAAAACCAGCTTGATCAGCCTAGCCAAGCTGGGAATCCAGCCAAAACCAGCTATATCCAGCTTAAACCAGGCTGGTCAAGCTGGTTTTAGCTGGATTTGGCTGGTCATTTTCCAGCCTGACCAGCTAAGACCAGGCTGAGAATGGCTGGAAACCAGCCTGGAAGTGGCCAAAACCCCTCTAAAACCAGCCTGGTCAACCAGCTAAAATCAGCCTAGGCTGGTTTAAGCTGGATTTTTTTAGCAGGGAATTTTAACTGTTTCTACATGCACTGTTGGCCATATTTCAGATTGGACACAATGTTAACTAAGTGCAGAGGGTGAGCCATTCATATGGGTAGACCTTAATAAAATGGGAATGGTTGGTGATGTTAACGTCCTGTTTGTGGCACATTATTATGTGAGGGGGCAAACTTTTCAAGATGGGTGGTGACCATGGGGGCCATTTTGAAGTCGGCCATCTTGGATCCAACTTTTGTTTTTTCAATAGTAAGAGGGTCATGTGACACATCAAACTTATTGGGAATTTCACAAGAAAAACAGCGGTGTGTTTGCTTTAACTTTATTCTTTCATGAGTTATTTACAAGTTTCTGACCACTTATAAAGTGTATTCAATGTGCTGCCCGTTGTGTTGGATTGTCAATGCAAGCCTCTTCTCAGACTCTTCACACACTGATAGCAACACCACAGGAGAAATGCCAGCACAGGCTTCCAGTATGCGTCGTTTCAGGTGCTGCACATCTTGTATCTTCACAATTGCCTTAAGATGACCCTAAAGATAAAAGTCTAAGGAGGTCAGATCGGGAGACCTTGGGGGTCATTCAACTGGTCCATGACCACCAGTGAACTTTTCAGGAAACTAGGAATGCTTGGACCTGACACCCATATTGTGGTGGTGCACCATCTTGCTGGAGAAACTCAGGGAATGTGCCGGCTTCAGTGCATAAAGAGGGAAACCATCATCATGGAGCAATGTCAAATATCCAGTGGCCTTGAGGTTTCCATTGATGAAGAATGGACCCACTATCTGTGTTGTGAAGATACAAGATGTGCAGCACCTGAAACTACGCATACTGGAAGCCTGTGCTGGCATTTCTCCTGCGGTGTTGCTATCAGTGTGTGTAGAGTCGGAGAAGAGGCTTGCATTGACAATCCAACACAACGGGCAGCACATCGAACACATTTGTATCCATATAAATGGCCCTCCCTGTATATTAATATTAAAGGAATAGTTCACCCAGAATAGATTTATGCACTTTGAGAAACTTCCTATCCTTTATGCAGCCTGAAGAGCGAAAATAAAATGTAAAAGCTCTCCGACTGTGTGTGTATGGCAGAAAACGTCATATAGTTAAATAAGTTAAATGATGTCGTAATGTAGAGAAAACTTTTACTCTCTTTAGAAATGAAGAGTGATGAAGAGATCATTTTTAGTTTTAGGTGACTACTATTCCTCTTAACACAGGCTCGTTGTGGATATATACCCCCATCTAAAATTCTGGAGATTGTGAAATAGGGTATGTGTGACTGCATTTTGTCTGTAAAAGGAACGCTATGAGGCGGTTGCCGCTGACAGCTTCTGTCAGGCCCGTGCAGAGACCGTCCAAAGGGCATGTGCAGGATAAATGTTTTGAAGACCGGGGGGTGGGGGGGGGTTGTACTGAAGTGTTTTTGCGCGTGTACTGAAGAGCGGTGTTGTCGCGTGCGTACTGTAAAGCGGGGGAGGGGGGGTTGAGCGCGCGTACTCAAGATCAGTGTTGTCGTGCGCCTACTGAAGGGCGGGACGGAGGGTGTGTCGCGTCGCGGGGGCACTTTTGATCATTTTGGAAGGGCACTTTCTATCCAAGACTAAAAAGGGCATGTGCACTGCACAGGTTGACCCCTATGTGTGCACGTGCCTGGCTTCTGCTCTTTTTTGCGCTTACCGCTTAGCTCCATATGGACGACTTTTCTGGTATTAAGAGTTTGAACAGTAGCTCATGGCATATGCCGATGGACCTGGGGACGTGTTGTGTGTTCAGAGATGCTCTTCTGCAGAGCTCGGTTGTAGCGAGTGCTTATTTGAGTTACTGTTGCCTTTCAGCTGGAACCATTCTGGCCATTCTCCTCTGACCTCTGGCATCAACGAGGCATTTACGCCCACAGAACTGCCGCTCACTGGATATTTCCTCTTTGTCGGAGCATTCTCTGTAAACCCTAGAGATGATTATGCGTGAAAATCCCAGTAGATCAGCAGTTTCTGAAATACTCCGTCCAGCCCTTCTGGCAGCAACAGTCATGCCACGTTCAAAGTCACTTAAATCCCCTTTCTTCCCCATTCTGATGCTCGCTTTGACCTGCAGCAGATCCTCTTGACCATGTCTACATGCCTAAATACATTGAGCTGCTGCCATCTGATTGGCTGATTAGAAATTCGCATTACCAAGCAGTTGGACAGGTGTACCTAATAAAGTGGCCGGTGGGTGTATATACAAATGACACTCTTGAGAATGTGGTAAAATCTGTAAACGTGTGCCTCCAACTCCTTTTCTTTTTCTAGATTAGCTTTTGAAAACACTATCGGTTGGGTGTAGGAAAGGGGGTGGGTGGGTCAGTTGGCTGAAGTGTGTGTTGTTGCGCCCTCTGGTGGAATTATGTGAAAAGCGGACACCCGCATGCCACACCCAAGAGAAGGTTGAGATCATTAAAAGCCATGCACAGCGGCAGCCAATGGTGGATTCGCGAAAATAAAGGATGCAAGCAGACGTAGCGGTCTCCAGAAATGTAGACAGGGGTACGTATCCACAATGAGCCTGGGTTGATTACATTAATAAACTGTCTTGTATTTGTTACCTTGCAGGTACAGCATGTCCACTTCAGGCTGACGCTTGACCTTACGGCCGTTCTCAAACTGGCTGCAGAAGCTGGGAGAGTTCACAAATGCTCCAGTGAGGGAATAACCTGTTTCACGAGGAGTGATCTCGAACCAGGGGTCTGTAGATGCACATTATGCCATTAAAACAGCTGATATGAGCACTTTAACACTTTTATTCTAGTATACACACCTCCATCTCCAGACTGTTTGCACTGCTTGTCGATCACGGTGAAGATGGGAAACGGGTCTTTCTTGTGCTGCTCCCGCTGATCACTGAGTGTGCTCTCGTCAATCTGTAGAGAATACAGTGCTCAGCATAAATGAGTACACCCGTCTCTTGCAAATAAACACTTCTATCCATCTCTTTGTGAATATAGTTAATTTATTTTAATGCATTTGAACAAAACAGTCTGATTATGTCCATTAAAATAAGAGTTTGGTACCTGAACATGTTTAGTAACAGTATGATAATACATTTAATTTCAAACCAGTCATTCAGTCATTTTCTTTTCGGCTTAGTCCCTGTATTAATCTGCGGTTGCCACAGCGGAATGAACTGCCAACTTATCCAGCACATATTTCACACTGCGGATGCCCTTCCAGCTGCAACCCATCACTGGGAAACATCCATACACATTTATTCCCACTGCTGCCAATTAAGCTAACCCAATTCCCCTATAGCGCATGTGTTTGGACTATGGGGGAAACCGGAGTGCCCGGAGGAAACCCACGCTAACAAGGGGAGAACATGCAAACTCCACACAGAAACACCAACTGACCCAGCTTGAACCAGCGACCTTCCAGCTGTGAAGCAATCGTGCTACCCACTGCACCACCGTGACACCCAAACGAGTTATTGCAAACATATTACAAACTACAAAACTTCATCAGAATTTAATATTGTGTGTTTCTCTTGATTTGTCCGGCGTATTAAATGTGTGTGTCATATTTCCCCCCAGTTGTATTTAAACTGCTTTGTCTGAAAAGTAATTGAATGGGCTGCATGCACAGCAAGTGCCACTGATAAACTTCTAGTGAATGTTTAATGTGACTAAATCAACCCAAGCTCCTTCTGAAAACGTACCCCTATATACATTTCTGGAGAGCACCAAATACTTTGGCTCTCGGCGAAGGCGGTCACACATTTTTCCTCTCATTCCCATATCTCTCCTTGCTGGCTCCTCTTGTCTTCATCTTATTCTATGTCTGAGGCTCTTCGTGCTCCGCTATCAAAGATATTTCCATACTCATTTCAGTTTTGTCCCCAAACCCCCCCCCCCCCCCCCCCCCCTGCTCGTGAACGGCCACGGGGGGTAGAGAACAGGGCATGCAGCGAGACAACAAATGCTGAATATAAGTGGGAGCGGTCGGGGTTCGGGCTATGGCGGGAGCGGGGTTCAAAATGTAGTCCCGCGCAGATCTCTAATGCACACTCGCTCTCATTTCACTCAAATGTGCCTCAGTTCATGCATTTCTAATGAAACTGCATGACTTCAGCATTGGGAATGTTTTGCTCTGATAACATGATTATCCTGCAGGGCTGTGTGATTCTGATTGGCTGATCAATGTCCTCAGGGTGTGTTTCCACCAAGTGTACATTTTATTACTATCAATGAAAAACACATGCATGCTTTCACTTTCTATCCAGTACACACACACACACACACACACACACGTGCTTTCAGTGTGCTTCCCACTGAGGCAGGACATGACCTTGTACCTCCAGTAGTGAGGTAAAACTGCAGCTGTCCTCAGATAAACGTAGTTTCGCTATTAGTAGACACACTCTGGCCAAACACAGACACTGCTACTCTCCTCATTTCTCTTTATTTCTTTCAGATCTGGAATAAATAACAGTTTTTCTTGATTGCTTTGACTTATTACAGTTTTTCTTAGTTGTTTACACACAATTAGTTGTACTATAGACACAATTTCTACAACATGTGACTGATGCACCCACCCCCTGAACCAATTCTGCTAAACTACAAGCACAATTGCTGCTTTACACTCAAATTGCAGGTTTAAAACACACTTTTTTCAAAACACTACACACAATTCTCTGCATTTTACACAATTTTCATGCAGAAAATCTCGTGTTTTCACAAGGAACACACTGTCATTCACAATTGTAAAGTCAGTTGCCTTACTTTGCATACTAACTCATCACATAAACACTTGTCCCACAGAGTTTCAATTTAGAAACCAGAGCTCATCTGGATCATCACTGGTTTACTGCCCACCCACAATTTTTAGTGGTTTATCTCCCTCCATATTCTCCATTCCTCAAACCTATTGTTACGTCCCGACCAGTCTAGGGTTGGTGGGAACAATAACAAGTGTAAAAAAAAAACAAAGAGATAAACTCAAATACTCAATTTAGGGTTTTCCCCTTCTCCTGTCCCAACTCACAATAATCACAACGCTGATCAAGTAGTAACAATATTTATTATTTACTCAGACAACAAAGATAGAAGCATCTCTTCTGAAGGGAATCCAGGCCAAAATAATAAACAAAAAGACAGCTTGCGGGGAAATAATTCTAACTTACCTGCTCAAATAAAAGTACCCCAAATAAAATTACAGCAAACTTCCCTTTCTCCCTTGCTACCACAAACCAGGAGAAAACGTTTTAAAGTAAATGGCGATTCCCAACCTACCGCTTCTGTTTCTAACCAAAAATAATACATATAAATATTTAAATCAGAAAAGCCAATAGATTCAGATTTAACAGAGAGCCGTTTTAGAAAATAATTAAATTGTCAGTAACAGAAATCAATCAATTCACACCAAGTCAACCAACAGTTTGGGGCAGGAGATAGGAGACGCTCGGAACAACAGCGGCGGCGACGACGACGACGACGACGACGACGACGACGACGACGACGACGGATATTTGCGACCTGCACCGAGCAGAAAGATCTCCCCATTGTTCCTCTCCTCCAGCTTATATACGCTCCCACACGCAACACGGCTGGACCGCAATCAAGCGCAGCTCTAGAGGGAGGGGGAGAGAGAGAGAAAGCTGCGCATGCTCCACAGCGCACAACACAATATCAGCTCCAAATGCATAAACAAAACACAAATCTGTGTATATATATATATATATATATATATATATATATATATATATATATATATATATATATATATATATAATATTTATATATATAAAATTAGCAAACAAATAATTAATACGTTCTATAACGTAACACTATTGAGGAATTGTTTTTCTGCCTGTAGATGGAAAGCGTATGACCGAAATCCACACACACGTATACCCCTTCTTCAAGCTATAGCAGTTGATGCTTTTCGTGGCTGGATTCGCCATGCAAGGTGACATTTCCCCCGCTGCTTGGCCAGACCAAAACAGAAAAGAGGATGCAGTATAGCTGTTTTTTTTTTTATAGCTGTTCTGTAAATACTTCTGTTGATGGTACATGTAGACCATGTTACAGTTTTTCTCGATTGCTTGGATGCAGTTGTCAACTGAAACTCCACATTTTCAAAACAGTTAACACACAGGCCTAAACAGCGGCACTCATGGTCAAAATGAAACATTATGCTTGCAAAATGCACATACCGTGTCAAAACATTTAACATATGCAACAAAAGCTAGTTTTACCTTCAAACTACACAACTTGCAAACAAGTATATGAGCTCTTTCAATTACAGTTTTTCTAGTTTGCTTTGACCTGGTTAAAGAAACTAGGTTCCTCTTCATTTTCATTATCACTATCCCAGCAGAGCAGAGGACAGGTCTTGCAAATGTCTGAACGCTTTCTCATTGGGTTGACACATTTTCCCCACCATTTTTCAAAACGGTTAACACAGATGTCATTCAAGCTGTCCAAACTCCATTGTTTTAGTTATGGTAACCAAACAGAATCCATCTATTCCTAACTATTAAAAACTACCAACATCAGTATGAAATCACTGAAGCACCGGTTTGACACTCCTTCACACAAATCTTCAATTAGCCATCATTCTGCAAACCTTATATAAACGATGGAAGCTCTGTGTTGTTCTGTGCCAGCATTGATGGAGGAGGTCAATATGGCTATGTCCTATACTCCCAATAGATTTGACTGTATATTAGTTTACATGTGTTTTCTCTAATATTTACAGTATTTTATTACTTTTGTCTGTTTTTTTATATACAGTATTTCAGTTTTCAGCCACAGTTTGAAAAATGTCATGAATTCAATATATATTCAAT
>NC_141025.1:2642500-2655000 GCF_052040795.2 Danio rerio | reverse complement strand
TTCCTTTTCTTTTCAGCTTAGTCCCTTTATTAATCAGGGGTCGCCACAGTGAAATGAACCACCAACTTATCCAGTCAATCATGTAATAAATAACATCAATTCTTTACCTCTTGCAATCCCAAGTTTACATATCTCACAGTTTGCTATGCAATGTTGTCACCATCAACTTACTTTATTCCAGCTGTTTTCAAGGCACGTTCATACACGTACCGGCCACTTTATTAGGTACACCTGTCCAACTGCACATTAATGCAAATGTCTAATCGGCCAATCACATGGCTGCAGCTCAATGCATTTAGGCATGTAGACATGGTCAAGACGATCTGCTGCAGTTTAAAGTGACCATCAGAATGGGGAAGAAAGGGGATTTAAGTGACTTTGAACGTGGCATGATTGTTGTCAGACTGGCTGCTCTGAGTATTTCAGAATCTGCTGATCTACTGGGTTTTTCATGCACAACCAGTGAGCGGCAGTTCTGTGGGCGCAAATGCCTTGTTGATGCCAGAGGTCAGAGGAGAATGGCCAGACTGGTTCCAGCTGATAGAAAGGCAACAGTAACTCAAATAAGCACTCGCTACAACCGAGCTCTGCAGAAGAGCATCTCTGAACACACAACACGTCCAACCTTGAGGCGGATGGGCTACAGCAGCAGAAGAGCACACCGGGTGCCGCTCCTGTCAGCTAAGAACAGGAAACTGAGGCTACAATTCACACAGACTCACCAAAACTGGACAATAGAAGATTGGAGAAACGTTGCTGCTCTGATGAGTCTCCATTTCTGCTGACACATTCAGATGCTCGGGGCAGAATTTGGCCTCAACAACATGAAATCATGGATCCATCCTGCCTTGTATCAGCGGTTCAGGCTGGTGGTGGTGGTGTAATGGTGTGGGGGAGATTTTCTTTGGGTTCATTAGTACCAACTGAGCATCAACGCCACAGCCTACCTGAGTATTGCTGCTGACCATGTCCATCCCTTTATGAGCACAGTGTCTCCATCTTCTGATGGCTACTTCCAGCAGGATAACGCAGCATGTCATAAAGCTCAATCATCTCAGACTGGTTTCTTGAACATGACGATGAGTTCACTGCACTCAAATGGCCTCCACAGTCACCAGAGCTCAATCCAATAGAGCAGCTTTGGGATGTGGTGGAACGGCAGATTGGCATCATGGATGTGCAGCCAGCAAATCTGCAGCAACTGTGTGATGCTATCATGACAATATGGAGCAAAATCTCTGAGGAATATCTCCAGTAGCTTGTTGAATCTACACCATGAAGGATTAAGGCAGTTCAACCCGGTACTAGTAAAGTGTACCTAATAAAGTGGCCAGTGAGTGGAAGAAGTAGAGAAAATTATTTAACATTAAGGAGTAGTAACATTTATACAGTCTTAACCATCCCTTTAAGAGTATCCATGATGCTGAAGTGGGGCTCAGTGAACCTAAAACCCCTGCATTAGATTAGAAGTTTCTGCGTTTTAATCATTTTAATTCTTTGTTTTTGTGTTTCGCTTTCTGTGATTAGTTTATGATTAGTTTTTGATCTTATCTTTTATGTAGAGCACTTTGAGGTAAGACTGTGTATCTAATGTGCTATACAAACAGCCTTGCTTTGCATGTAATGATGTAGATGTTGAGGGGTCAGTCTTGTTTAGTGTGGGGGATACGCACGTATAATATCACACGTCTGCTAATGTTCTCAGTCTCTCAGCAGTTTCACTTCATGGTTTCGTGGTGACTGGACATGTCTAATGCAGCGTGCCTGACCAATAAAGAGGAAGGTCAAGGGGGATAACAGACCAGATTGTAGGAGACCAGAATTAAGAAATGCATTGATGAAGAAGTGAACCTTGCTGTTCTGTAGTACTGTATATATGACATTTCAGTGATTCATTGCAGTGATTTCAATTATTTATTTTAATTTCAAGTGATAGTTGGATTAAGCCGCGTATTTAAAGGCACAACATATATTCAATAAAATATCCAAAAACTACTAGAACAGTGTTGCTGACTTATGCACTTGCATTATTCAAAATATTTGCAAGAATGTTTAAATCCAGAGAAATAATGCTTGATTTCTGGTTTGATTAATATTATTGACTCGACACTTCCAGCATCAGTCACGTCCATTCATTTTTAACTGTTAAAAACCGCTCGTTATGCTGCTTGATCAACACAGGCTCATTCTGCATTTCGATAGACTCATTCCAACACTATGTGGAGGTGTGACGCTGTTTCTTTTTGTTTGTACCAGCTGACCGCTTACCTCTGTATGGATGCTTTTCTGCTGTTTGTCCAGTAGCTCGCCACTTACGTCAGTATAACCCCGACACCACCCAACCCTCTCCGATCTGGTATCGAACCAGCGACTGGTTGCTCAAACATGGAGACTAAAGACCATGGCCTCTAGCGCCTGTTACTAGAGCACCTTTAGAGGTCAGAGGAGTGAGGTTTACCTGCATAGCACTTACTAGCTGGCCTCTGTTACACTCATCCCCCTAAACCTCACTCTCATTCGGGTCACAGCACCATTGTAACTCCGCCGGTCCTACGCCACCCAACCCGCTCCGAGCTGGTATCGAATCGGCGACCTTGCCGGTGGGTTGCTCTACCAAGGAGGCTAAAGACCATGTCCTCTAGCTCATGCTCGTCATCTGATGGTCAACTATCGCTGTAGCCACTGAGACAGTAGCCTGCTTTTCTCTATTTTATATGTTTGGTGATTGTTTGTACTGTGTTGATGGATGAGATGTCTGTCTGTTTTTATGTTCTGCAGAGCAGGAACCTGCTGAAAAACAGCATTCATGCTGAGTCAGGCCCGATTATCTTTTAATATTTTCCTGTTTAAAGTTTTTTATGATTAAATAAATGAATAGTGTCTGCTGCTAGAGCACCTGTAGAGATGACCGCAATAATGGTGTTCGAATTGGGCGAAGAACAGTTCCAGAAAGCAGGTAAGACAAAACCAAAAGCTGCAAGCAGCAACGAAAGAAACCAGTGCCCTCAGGATGACAGAGAATAGCGGATAATGATAATTTAAGCTGATATATAAAAATCCTGAGAAAGTCACAGATTTATGCCAAACTTCTTTCTGTCAGCAGGTGGCGCTATGACTGTCTGTTGGCATGTAAGGGCTCTATTTTGACGGTTCATGCGCAGAGCGCAAAACGCAGGGCGCAAACGCTTTCAGGGCGTGTCAGGATGCATTTTTGCTAATTTAAGGACGGGAAATCTGCCTTGCGCCGTGGCACATGGTCTAAAAGGGTTGAGTTTATTTTCTTAATGAGTTATAGGTGTGTTTTGAGAATAAACCAATCAGAGTCTCATCTCCCATTCCCTTTAAGAGCCAGCTGCGTCACGCCAAGAGCGCATTCGCTATTTACAGGACGCAAAGTAAGTCTAAGTGGAAAAACTGAGCATTTCACAAGCAAACAGTTCACAGTGTTTTAACAGAAAACTGTTAAACAGAGCATCTACTGCGTGAGAATGAGAGATAATGGATCACTTTCACTTTCGCTCTTGGATAGGGAAACCTTTACACACAGACATCAAT
This sequence comes from Danio rerio, assembly GCF_052040795.2. Lineage (NCBI taxonomy): Eukaryota > Metazoa > Chordata > Actinopteri > Cypriniformes > Danionidae > Danio > Danio rerio. Next base: position 2,651,445 of record NC_141025.1, on the reverse strand, counting down.
TAGCCTATAAATAATTAATTTTGTTTGTTAAGCGCAAATATTTGTTTAAAACTATTTCTACATTCAGTTCTAATTTCCAGCAAACGAATAAATTAACAATAATAACCAAGTGTGCTCAAAAACCTGAGTTATATCCTAAAACACATGCTGTGCCCCATATGGTCTAAAACCTGACAGGTGGGCAAATCTAAGCTTGTTTTTAATAAAACAAATATAAATATGGATATAATAAATAATACTGCTAATAATAATAACATTATACAAAAGCAAATTGTTATGAATGAACTGAAAAAGCCTCCCGAGATGAAGAAGACATAAAAGCAGTGATTTTTCATATTTATGTAGGCTAGAAAATAATATGTTTTGTAATATTTTAATCCTTTATATTTATATCCTATATCTATTCTTATTATATCCTATATATATCCTTAATATTTAATGTTTTTCATATGTAAAGATATTTGCCTATTGCTCTCTTGTGTGTATTAAGCAGTGTGTAAGTGAGGTGCAACTCTGCGCTGGAGTTTAGACCGGGTTTGTTTTGGTCTAATGAAAAATCTATTATAGTTTCTCAAAATAGCAACGCGCCAGCGGTCCGCCTCAGAACACCTTCCTTTTTAGACCAGAACGCCTATGGGTGCACAAATGAGCGCTAATGCATTTGCTATTTAAACAGCGTAGCGCAACGCCTCAAAACCACTCTTGCGCCAAGCTGAAACTAGCAAACAAGTATTGCGCCACACCTTGCGCCACACTGCGCCGGGTGTATGATAGGGCCCTAGATGTCTTCAGGAATCTTGTCTAATCTGTGAATTTTCAAAAGGATCAGACATTGTGCGGCTGAGTTATAGGTACTTCCTCCTCCATGGTAATACACTGAGGTTTGTCAGTTCCACAGACACGCAATTTCTTCACAATTTATCAGCACAAAGGCCTTTGGATTACACTGACAAAACATAAATTCCATCTGATAACATTTGTGGGAGGAGTTTGTTCAAGTGTAAAACATGTCATTTCCTGTTGCCAGCTGGTGGCGCTATAACTGTATCTGGATATTGGCATGTAAACGTGTTCAGGTCAGGACTCTTATCAAACGTGTGCGTTTTGAGGCAGGTCGGGCAATCCCAGGTAGCAAAGAATTCTGGCCCAGATTTGGCATAAAGCTGGCACAGCAGGCATTCATCCGGCACTGGCATACAGCATGTGGGCCAAATGTGGCCCAGGTTTGGCAGAGGTGGCACCGTCTTTAGGGCGGCACACAATACTTGGGCCACATCAAATGCAGTATTTGGGCTAGATGTTAAAAATGTCTTTTTAACCTTGACCCACTTTTAAAATGCATTTCAATTATTTTTGAGTAAATAAAACAAATTCTATCAATCAGGTCGCTTTGAGGAAAAGCGTGGGTTTATTAAGTTCAGTGCAGTCGTGACACACCAACATATCTGGCCCAGTTATGGGGTAACTTGGCTGAGACTTAGCCCAGATATGATACATGTTTGGCCCTTGGAAGCCAGACTTGGTCCAGTCATGTACCATAATTCATTGCAGCACAGGGCCCAAGCAAAAGCTGATTGTGTGGCCAGATCTGGACCAGGGAAATTTTGCACATAGTAGCTGCGTCCCAAATCGCATACTTATGCACTATTCTTTGCCATTTTGTAGTATAAATAGTGTAAGTAGTGTGTTCACACTGAAAACTCTAAAAATAATAAGTGCACTTTAATTACCCGGATGATGCACTCATTCAGCCGCTACAATGAAGTGTGTAATGATGGACACTTCACGCACTCAACGACCGCAGGTTTGCTTACGTAGCGGAAGGGGCGGAGCTATCGGGCGCACATGTTGGATAACTTTATTTATTTTGGATGGTGAAAGCAAAATTCTCCTACGAGAGTGATTATAGCACCTCCTGATGGTGAATGCGGTTATACTCACGGCAGGTAATATTTGATAATTCGGTCGTTTATTTCACTGATTTGGCAACCGTCAAACGTCATCAGGGAAACGGTTTGAATTTCCCCTTAGTTAAAAAACATTAGTGTGCCATTTGGGACGACACTACATACATGTACAATCCTGTTGAGTGTGTAAGTGCATAAGTGCATAGTGCATGAGTGCATAGTGTGCCATTTGGGACGCAGCTATAGCTTCCTGTTTCATAGCGAAACATCAAAGTTTGAGAGGCCACCACGGACACACCCTTCGACGAAAACTCTAGAGCAGGGCTATTCAATTGGCGGCCCGCAGGCCAAACCCAGCCCCTGAGGCAATTCGATCCAGTCCTCCAATTAGTGTGACCAAGACATCAAAATAAATTTAGTTCAGTCGAAAAATGGCCGCTATAGTAATGAAGTGACGTGCGTCTATTCAATACAGCGCAAGCTGTAGTTGAAGGCTGCGCAGAGAGTGATACCCCATTTACACTAATGCGTTTTAGTTTGAAAATGCATACGTTTTGCTACGGTTACGCCATCCATCCACACTACGCCGGAGTTTTCGAGCGCCGAAAACGGAGCATTTTAAAAACGCTGGAGAGGCTGTTTTCAATTTGAAGCGCTGCTGCTCTGTCTCAGTGTGGATGAGGGAAAACAAAGACATCTGAAAGCGGAGGCGGGGCTGCGGAGATTTGCTGCCGGGGCTTTTGTGTCATTGCACAGAACGAAATTGCTGCAACTGAACATGTTATGCCACCTGTGCGCTAGTTCAAAGTTCTGAGCTTATACACAGAGACTGCGTCCCAAATCGCATACTTATGCACTATTCTACGCCATTTTGTAGTATAAATAGTGTAAGTAGTGTGTTCACACTGAAAACTCTAAACATAATAAGTGCACTTTAATTACCCGGATGATGCACTCATTCAGCCGGTAAAATGAAGTGTGTAATGATGGACACTTCACGCACTCAACGACCGCAGGTTTGCTTACGTAGCGGAAGGGGCGGAGCTATTGGACGCATATGTTGAATAACTTTATTTATTTTGGATGGTGAAAGCAAAATTCTCCTACGAGAGTGATTATAGCGCCTCCCGATGGTGAATGCGGTTATACTCACGGCAGGTATTATTTGATAATTCGGTCGTTTATTTCACCGATTTGGCAACGGTCAAACGTCATCAGGGAAACAGTTTGAATTTCCCCTTAGTTAAAAAACATTAGTGTGCCATTTGGAACGACACTACATACATGTACTATCCTGTTGAGTGTGTAAGTGCATAGTGCATAGTGCATGAGTGCATAGTGTAAAGTGTGCCATTTGGGACGCAGCTAGAGGCTAATACGCACGCACACTGGATTAACTATAGCAGCAGGTCGTTCACATATCGTGTCTTTTCTGAGCGCAACTTTGTTATTTCTAAGGTAAGAATAAATAGTGAAGATTAATGAGATTTAATAACTTGATTCTATTTGTTTATAATAGCTATTAATTGTAATAAGCTGAACTGTTTGCTAATTTATTTGCTGCTAATGTATACTATTATTTACTACTAATAATAAATAATGATAAAACATATTACTGATCACTTAACTGCTTATTTACAATGAAACAGCGTCAATAGAAAACAAAAAGATGCTTTAATGTGTTGTATGTTTTATAGCGTGTAGAATTAATACTGATTAATCCAAGTAATTTACTGTAGTATGGTTAAAAACATAATACTATTTGCTAGAAATTGATATTATGAGTTCATTAATATTTTATTTTGTGTAGAACATATTTTTATCAGGTTTTTAATGTTTATTTTTGGCTGATCTGGCTCTTTAATTGAACAATTTGGAATGTTTATATTGAGTTTGTCGTTCTCTTGTGGCTAATATGATGTAGCGTCTTCTTTTCTGCTTCGCGTTTTGCGTTTTGTCCCTCGCGCTCTGCCGTCACGCGTCGGTGTGGCGTCTGTATCGCAGTAGAAACACGTGTGTGAGAGAGTGTGTGTGTGTGTGTAAATGCGAGTGAGTGGATTTTTCTTTTAATCATGGAGTTTGAAGGTTGTAGCGGTTTTAGACAGAGACTCGTGCTGTCCACATTAAGCGGAAAACCAGTGAAGATACGAAACATCAGATCCAAAGACGACAATCCAGGACTGAGAGGTGCGTCACAAACACACACGCACACACAAACACACACACTCTCTCTCTGTCAACAATCCATAACACTCATCTATACTTTAAATATCTATCAGGACAACACCAGAGATCTAAAGATGTTAATGTTTTATAAATGTTTTATATATTTAATTAAATGTTTATTTCTGCACTCCATTAAGTCTGCAGTTTAGTTTATTTATTTCTAATATTAGTAATAATGTTCATTTAAATTATCTGTATTTATTTCTAATATTAGTAATAATGTTCATTTAAATTATCTGTATTTATACTTCACTGGTTAATTTTCTGGGCAAAAATCAATCTCGATTAATCGCACCAAAATAAAAGCTGGTTTTGACATTTTAAGTGTGTGCGCTGTGTGTATGATTACGTATATTTAAATACACCCATGTATATAATTGAGAAAGTCTTCATATATAGATAAATGTATGTGTATTAAATTTAATATATATTTATTATAATAGTTATATGTAATACAGAGGCATATATTATGTAAAAACAAACTTTTATTTTGGATGGATTTTATTATTTGGATTAATTTTTGCACAACACTACTTATGCTTATTATTTACGATATTAATTATTAAAAATATGTATCCACTTTTATCTCTGTGCATTATTAATTACACCTGTTCAATGGTTTTGTCTTCTGTTTTATTGTCCGGTTTGTTTTAATCTCAATGTTGTGCATTTTTTTTGTTTGATTTGTGAATTAAAATTTTCTTTCAACTAATTGTACTTTTCAAAATAATATCTACATTATTTTACTTAATGAGTCTCAGTTCTGAAAATGTGTAATTATTAAATATATTTTTTCAATGAGGACATTTTTATGCAAAGCTTGAGACTAAAAGAATTATAAAGAAATTATAGAATTTTTATCTAAAGTAATTAATAAAAATAATTTTTATTTTACTTTGTATTATGAAATATTGTTGATGCTTTTAAAAGTTATAAATCTCTATTATTAAAATGCATATCATGTTTACTAATTAAACAAGTTGCCATGAAATAGCATTGCAGCTGATCTGTAAATAAACAGTAAACACTTTCTCAAAGCTTGAATAAAACTTGTCCCATCAAACTTTTTGTTTTCAATATTTTATTATTAGAAATTTTTGCAAACATTCACTTAAAAAATACACTTTTTCTTTTACATAAAACTTCCATTTTAACAATTAGACATTGACAAAAAACCAAACAACAAAGTACAACAGTCATAAAAATAATATTAAACAAAAAATAAATAAACATGCATTCCCCTCACCACCCACCCACCAGTGCTATCCAACAATAAACATGGGTCCCAAAGGCGTAGTAAACATTAATCACAAGTTTGTAAAAGGAAAATAAAAGGGGACACATTTTTTCAAATAAACTTTTTTACTTCTTTAAATATTTTTACATCTTTATTCTGTTTGCAAAGTCTGTTTATGCTCTGATGACAAAAACAACAAAAAGAAAATGAGCTGAAATAGAACTCATTTTATTTCAGAAGGACAAAATACTGCAACAAACACTCAATAAAAAGAACAAAACCTCTATAGGCATTTTAAGAACTTACTAAATTGGTAAACAACCAATTTAACTAGGGGTGTAACGGATACAACGGTGGATCCATGATTCGTATGGATCACAACCCATTGTTCAGAACACACATGCATTTTTTTTACTTGTACATTAATCCTAAATTTGTAACAATCACAGAGAGATCGCCTCTGGTGTCATTCAGATCACATGTATGAAAGCATTTCGGCTTTCCTGTAAAATATAATGATGACAGAAGAAGTTGTGGTGGGTTTCTTAGGTTATTAAAGGTGTTTTCTGTCACTGCTTGTTTAGTGTAAGCTGCACGATTAATTATTAAAAGATCAGGATCTCAACACCCACGCAAGTTTAATTATAAATGCAGCTGATTTGCAGATGTTTATTAATCCTTCAAATCGCTGCATTCAAATCTGTGTTTGAAAAAGGCAAACATCAAGAAAGAGGTTGAGTCTTTTGAGTTATGGCCCGTTTCCACTAAATGGTACGGTTCGGTTTGGTACGCTTTTATGGCCGTTTCCACTGTCAAAAGGCATACCGAACCAAACCGTACAGTACCACTTTTTCGGAAGGGTCCCAAACTGCAGAAAGGGTCCCAAAAGGTGGAGCTACACGCGCAGCTGAACGCTATTGGTTTACAGAGATACGTCATTCGTAGACTCAACAAGCCAGAATGTAAACAAAGGACCCGCCATGTTTGAAATACACAGCGAGAGATTACAGCGGAATTATAAATACATATGCAGCCATGGTCGATCCTGCAAACAAACCCTGTCGTCGTCATGATAAACAGCCACAAAGCCATGGAGAAGAGCAGATTCACCCTGCGCCGCGTAGTTTTTTAAGAGCCAGTCTGAAGCCGGAGTGGTTTCGCTTTCTTTCTTGCGCTCGCCGCGCGTCTCTATCTGAAATAACAAACTTCTTGAGCTGATAATAATAACATGCACTTGATTATTGACAAGCTTTGGAAACCCGATCCTGTGAGAAGCTGACAAACGCGAGAGTGACACATTCAGAAAGAAAAGGACAAACGTGAGAGTGGAGCGCGGGAAAAAGGCGAAGCCAATGAGCAGGTTATTTCTTCAGCAAACGTGAACAAACTGCCTTGTTTTCATTTTTATTATCACCTTTTGGACTAATATGAACTGGGAATGATGGAATGACTCTCTAACACAGAGGTTCTCAAAGTGGGGGTCGGGACCCCCCGAGGGGTCGCGGGACAATGAAGGGGGGTCGCCTGGTGATTTTCAAAAATCAATAAATTTTTATTAAACCTTAAGACTTACTGTATTTTATCAATAACCTACTGAAGAGAAAAAAAATAGTCGTTTATAGTTACTATAAACTATATAGTTACTATAGTAGCTGATAGTTACTAGTTCTATTGGATTGCGACTTCTCGGGTAATTACATTATACTAAAGACACAGCAATACTGTCAGATGCAGCAGATTTTGTAACACCAGGTTAAACTTTCTAGCCCATTTACAGCACTGACATACATAAAAAAAAAAAAAACAAAGAATAGACTTGGGTCTATTGGTGTGTTTGTGCATACAAGCTTTCTGTATTTATAACCACCACCTCAGAGAATATTGGGGGTCACGAGTCACTGGCATTGTCATTTTGGGGGTCGCGGGCTGAAAAGTTTGGGAACCCCTGCTCTAACAGAGGCTTCATGTGCTGCTGGAGATTACAGACACAGATGAGAGGTTTACTCTGACTGTAGGCTATACTTTGTGTTGTTTTGAACCTAATTAAGGACGAAATGTCTGCTTTGTGTAGTTCTTCTGTTGTTGGTAACATATCGGAGACTGTAAGGGTCTGTATGTGTTCATATATGTTCATTTATTTATTTATTTAATATAATTACAGACGTTACAGTAGGCTATTTCGCACTGTTATTGATCTGCAGTTATAATCAACTCCTGTTTATAGAAAAGTTAGTAATAAACATTTATACACAAGTATTTATGTGTGTACAGCATCTGTTTTATGAAGTGCTTTTCATATGATATGTGAACGACCTGTGCAGCTTTATTGTAGACATTTTCTCAAGCGAAAATGACGTCAACTGAAACTTTGTCATACACCACACCCACCAAAAGGGTACCCTTGGTAGTGGAAACGCAAGCCTGATAAAGGTGACCCGTACCGAACCGTACCGAACCGTACTGTACCAGTCAGTGGAAACGAGCCATTAGTGATGAAGTTACAAACAGTCAAATAACACAGCAGTACTGGGAGAACAGTTTATAGTTTAGATGAAACCACTGATGTTGATGGTGAAGATTAAATCACCATCATCTGCATTTAACTTGACGCTCAAATGAAAGTTGTAGGCAGCAGTTACATTATTTAACCAATAGGGGGTGACAATCCATCCATCCATATGCCGCTGAATAATTCCTCAGAAATGATCATCTAGCACTAGCTATGTTTCCATCCAAAAATGCGAATACACTGTATGCGCAAAACTCGATTATCGTATAAAAGTTGTGCGAATGAAGCATCGTTTTCATCCAACGAGTCAAAGCGAACAAAATCATCACTTCCTGATTAACTGGCGCCAAATATCAACAGTAAAAACTGCATTTGCTGCAGTAGGAGAAGCTGCATCAATCTTTTCTACATGAATGCGCCTCAGAAGACAAGCCTGATATGCAGTGAGCGCGCAGTGAAGGTGTCAGACGCGGAGCACAGGCGCTCTTGATTCTGGAGGTCAATAATAATATAATAACATTAATACTGAAACAGTAAGGCGTTTTATAATGACCAAAACAACATTTCAGATGTTTTATAATGTGCTCAGCCTGACGTTTTATCCATTCACACTCATTTTAAGTATCATATGATCTCTTTTAACAAAATCACATGACCTTTTTTAATGCGCATGCTGGAGTTTGTGCGGTAAAAGTGTTTCCATCGCAGTTTATGCACATCTTTCCTTATCGAATAAAAAGTTTATCCTACCCAGTTAGGCGCGTACGTTTATTTATGCGCATTTTAAAATGTATCCGCATCATGGCGTTTCCATCAACTGGTTTTTTATGCGCATTCGCAAAATGCGCATAAAATAGGTGGATGGAAATATAGCTACTGAAACATGAAGTTTTATGAGTGAAGAACTGAATCATTTATTGACTAAAATAATAAAAGACTAAAATAAATATGGGCTGTACAAATGATAATGCTAGATTTCTACATTTAAGCGTCATTAGCAACAGTAGTAGTAACGGTGAATTTTTCGCAGCACTGAATATTTTACCATTTATTTTATTTAGCTGAT
>NC_141025.1:2635000-2637500 GCF_052040795.2 Danio rerio | reverse complement strand
AGGCTTCATAGTGAATGGCTCGGACCCATAATGATTTAATTTGTTACATGAATTTTGAATAGCAATGCACATGAAATCTAATGAACGACTGATCGTGAAAAGATACTTCATCCAAAAACTTTTTTGGGTGAACTCTCCCAATAAATCTATGCTCCAAAGTATTCAAGAATTTAAGTTAAAATGTCATATTGTGTTTTTTTTAAATAGCACAATGGACTTAAACGTAAAAAAAAGTACATACAGAACATATAAACGTAATTTACTGTGGTTGTTAGGTGCTTGAAAAGTATAAAAATGCACCTTGAAAGTGCTTTAAAAATGCTGGAATTTGAAGTTGGAAAAGGTGTAAGAACCCTGTTAATAATCCCATGGCACTTCTGGTAAATATTAGGGGTGTAACCCTGGTGTACTGGCCAAATTCACTCCATCGGCCCTTACCCATCATGGCCCCCTAATCATCCCCATTCACTGAATTGCCTCTATCACTGTCTCCCCTCTATCAATAGCTGGTGTTTGGTGAAGCACTGGCGCCGTTGTCCTGTGGCTGCTGTCGCATCATTTAAGTTGAGCTGCACACTGGTGGTGGTGTGGAGAGACCCCCCTCGTGATTGTGAGGTGCTTTGGGTGTATGGCCATACACAATAAACGTACTATATAAATACACACGCTCCATTACATCTCAAATAGTCACAAAAAAAGAAATAAAATAAAAAAGTCCCCAAAATGTCACAAAAAATTACAAATATGAAAAAGTTTTTCGAAAAGTAAACAATTTTTAAAAAGTCACACAAAATAACGAAAAATCTAAAAATTTTAAAATCCCCCAAAACAAAACAAATTAAGCATCTCAAAAAGTTACAAACAAAAAATTTAAAAAGAAAAATACTGAAAAAGTAGCAAAAAATTTAAAAGAAATTCACAAATTGTCATGGAAAATAAAAAATATCAGAAAATGGAGAAAACCTGAAAGTCTAAGAAAATGAAAAAAAAAGTCATGAAAAATTTCCGAAAGTTGCAGAAAAAAAATAAAAAAAATAAAAATGTAGCAGAAAAAAAAAATTACGGAAAATTAAAAAAATATCAAAGTCTCAAAAATTAAATAAAATCAGAAAAGTCACAAAAAACTCCAAACAAATCAAGTGACAAAACAATCCCAAAAAAGTCAGTGTTAACGGTTCTGTGAAGCGCTCAGAAAATTCATTCACTCATTTTCTTTTAGGCTTAGTTCCTTTATTAACACTGGGTCGCCACAGCGAAATGAACCGCCAACTTATCCAGCATATGTTGTACACAGTGGATGCCCTTCCAGCTGCAACCCATCACTGGGAAACACCCATACACTCTCATTCGCACACATACACTAGGAACAATTTTAGTTAATCAATTCCTCTATGGCGCATGTGTTTGGACTGTGGGGGAAAACCGGAGCACCCGGAGAAAACTCACATCAACACGGGGAGAACATGCAAACTCCACACAGAAATGCCAACTGACCCAGCCGAGTTTAGAACCAGTGACCTTCTTGCTGTGTGGCATCAGCGCTACCCGCTGCGCCATCGTGCTCTGAAATGTGCATTTTTATTCAATGTCTGACGTAACCACTAGTAAAACACAGAGAAAGGGCGGGGCATAGTGTAGCACCTCCCCCTTTGAAAAAAACTGCCAGTAGTGTTGTGTTTCCTCGCAGCTCTGGCAGTGAGAGTGGTTGAGCTCAAGCACATCAAATGAAGAGACATTAAGAAGGGGGCGGGGCATGTCAGACACTAGAGAGCATTTGATTGGTGGGAAGACTTGATGAGAGACTGAAGTATGAGGAGACGAGAATAAAACTGTTGATGCATTTAGACAGAATGACAAGCTGCAAGCTTTAAATGTGTCAGGTATATCAGGTTTCTATCTTCTAAATCTGCCACTAGATTATAGATATCCTTAAAACTAACAGTAATGATACAAACATCTGAAAACACTGTTTACAGCAGTGGTTCCCAACCTTTTTCTTTGGGGCCCCCCCCATGAACATATACAAACATTGGAGCCCCCCCACCATATAAATACACACGCACGCACACACATATGTACTGTGTATGTATATATATATATATATATATGTGTGTGTGTGTGTGTGTGTGTGTGTGTGTGTTTGTGTAATATTAATATATAGTAATATCTATAAAAAATATTAATTAATCAGTTTTAACTTGTCTTGGCCTTCAATAAAACCAAAATTTAGGTAGGCTTTGTCATACTGTCTAATCTTTTTCTTTGCCTCTGAAGAATCACTGCATTTACATTTGTCTGCCATTTTTGTTTTGATTTAGCCTTTACGACAAATTGACAAGCAGATTGCGCGAAAGAGCAAAATTTAAATAATTATTTAAAGTTATTTATTTTAATTATTTCCACTATTATGTTGGAATTTTACGCATGTGTTTAGATTATTTTGTATTTTTTGGTACTTAAAAATACATATATAATAGCTCGATTTTGGGAAAAATCATAA